>NW_027506521.1:0-64208 GCF_021521415.1 Bidens hawaiensis
GAGCATGTTTTTTGGACAGCAGCAAACACTATATAAAGCATCATTAAACTCATACCAATCATCTTAACAAACATCCAATGATCAACAGTAGTTAATAACAAATCAATCTTTCAAGTAATTGCAAAACTGGTTAACAATTAAACAAGAAAATCAAAGTTGATGAACAATGAAAGTATTGAAAGGATATTGGGTATTCCGGCTGCTGTTTGCTGCTGTAAACTGACGGTAAACGATCACCGAGGCTTGCACTTGCTTCCTTCTTCCTTCCCTAGCCGCCACAAGCTCCAAACCCTAGCACACAAAACCTTTTTTCTTTTTCTTTTTCCTGCTGGAACTGCCGATCGGAACTTAGGCCAGCAGCTAGGGTTTTTATTTTTTTTTATATAATATAATATAATATGGTCTTGGCCTCCATGATGCATACGGGTCGGCCTTGAACTTTGTCTTGAAGTTGTATGCGTAAAAGGCTCGTAAAATGCTCGAAAAGTCCCGGTTTCTTTCTTTCTTTTACCCAAAACCTACAAGATTAATAAATGTACGTAAAACCTATCTAAAACGAGTTAAAACATATAAAATATAATATAATACGTAGATAAAACGTGCGGAAAATACGTGTGTTTTACAACAGATCAAATATCCCCACACTTAAGACTTTTTCGTCCCTGAAAAAGATTACTACACAGGATCATATCCGAGTTCAAACCGACAACTCTCGGTTTTATTTATTTATTATTATTATTAATATTTTTTCTTTTTAAAGTATTAGAACAAATGACCCTTACCCCTTCCAACTTTCACCTAATAAGCCAGATCAGGTCGATTGCCAGTATTGCTGTCCACTTTAAACCCATGCCCCTAATACTTATCGAGGGAAATAAGGCGTGACAATTCTATTAATTTGTATGACTAAGTGGAACCCACACCTAAAAGCCCTGCTAGCCACTTCACCAATTCCATCATGGTTTTACCGGGCCGAGCCACCCCAACTTGACTTAAACCTTTTGCCCCATGATTAAACATTTTGACTCATATACAAACTATAAACTCTAGCTCTCTTTCAAGTGCACGCAATTACAAATGCATCTCTTTTATTTTTATTTTTTCTGCCTTTTGGATTTTTGTAATTTTTTTTTTTGATCACTCATATTACATGGCTTTGCATGAACAGAAACAAATACAAAAGATAAAACAACTAATATATACAGACGATCATGTGACTCGAGGCTTGAGTATGACCCGGCTTTTCATTCCAGTCCTGTCACGAGCTTAGTTAAACAAGCAATGGCTCAGAATCTGCCATCCCTCCTTAAAGTCAACACACCTCCTGATCAACTGGTCAGCACCTATACGAAAAAGATACGGGTCGTCCCACATGTAAAACTTGACATCAGCAAAGAATTTCTTCTTTTGCTAGAAAGACATCTTCAGGTAGTACCCGTCAGCAAGATAGTTCGCAAAGTCGGCGAACCATGGGAAACCCTCATCCTGAGCCGAAACAAACATAAAACTCTCTGTCGAAAAGTGGTCATTAATCCTGACCCCCGGCTCTCCTAACTCAGCTCCCTCAAGACGCGAAAGATGATCGGCCCGCCACATTCTCGGCCCCCTTCTTATCACGAATTTCGATATCAAACTCTTGAAGCAAAAGGATCCATCGGATAAGACGTGGCTTAGCATCCTGTTTGCTAAAGAGATAACGAATGGCAAAATGATCTGTGTACACAATCGTCTTGGACAGAACAAGATAGGACCTGAATTTATCAAATGCAAACACCACAGCTAAAAGCTCTTTCTCGGTGGTGGTGTAACTCTCCTGTGCATCATTCAGGGTCCGGCTAGCATAGTAAATTGGATGGAAGTGTTTATCCTTCCGCTGTCCAAGAACCGCTCCGACCGCGAAGTCGCTCGCATCACACATCAACTCAAAAGGAAGCGACCAGTCGGGAGCAATCATGATCGGGGCGTTAACGAGTTTGTCTTTTAAAAGATCAAACGCCTCGACACACTGCTCAGAAAACACAAACGGGGCATCCTTCTCCAAGAGTTTGGTCATGGGTCTCGCAATCTTAGAAAAATCTTTAATGAACCGGCGATAGAACCCAGCATGACCCAGAAAGCTCCGGATGGATCTCACGGAAGTGGGCGGGGGAAGATTAGAGATGGTATCGACCTTCGCTCGGTCGACCTCTATCCCCGCATTTGAAATACGATGCCCCAAAGCGATGCCCTCGCGTACCATGAAGTGACACTTCTCCCAGTTAAGAACTAGGTTGGTGTCAACACATCGGGCCAACATCCTCTAAAGGTTGGATAGACACCGATCGAAAGAGATCCCAAATACAGAAAAATCGTCCATGAACACCTCCATGGAGTCCTCGATCATGTCATAAAATATAGCCACCATGCACCTCTGAAATGTGGCTGGAGCGTTACACAGTCCGAACGGCATACGTCGATAGGCAAACATACCGTATGGGCAGGTAAACGGGTTTTCTCCTGGTCATCGGGAGCAATAGGAATCTGAAAGTACCGGGAGAAACCATCTAAGAAGCAATAGTACTGCTGACCTGCCAAATGCTCCAACATCTGATCAATGAAAGGTAGAGGAAAGTGGTCTTTCCTCATGGCATCATTCAGTCTGCGGTAGTCGATGCAGACTCTCCAACCAGTCACAGTCCTAGTGGGAATGAGCTCGTTCCTCTCACTGGTGACGACAGTCATGCCACCCTTTTTGGGAACCACTTGGACTGGACTAACCCACGAACTGTCAGAAATGGGAAAAATGATCCCCGCATCAAGGAGTTTGATGATCTCCTTCTTCACGACCTCCTGCATCTTCGGATTAAGCCGCCGCTGTGGCTGAACGACAGTCCTATAATTATCCTCCATGAGGATTTTATGCGTGCAAAACGAAGGGTTGATACCCTTAATGTCGATAATCTTCCATGCAATGGCCTCCTTGTGCTCTCGAAGCACCCTCAACAATCTCTCTCTCTCGACCTCCGTCAAAGCAGATGCGACAATAACCGGCAACTTCCTCTCTTCATCCAAAAATGCGTACTCCAGATGGGCAGGTAACTCCTTAAGCTCTAAGGAAGGAGGGGGCTCTCGACAGAAGTTCGGTCCATCGGATCATCACGTACGATCTCAGCAGACACTTCAGACTAAGGGTGATGTGACTCGGCGTCATCTTCCGTTGACTGGTCGGTCATGGCAACCATCTCAATCTCCGGAATGTCCCTATCGAGAATCTGAGTGTTGGAGGAAGATCCTCCACAAATCTCGCTGAAAAACTCCCCAACATGCTCCATGATGGTATCAATAAAGTACAGGGACTCATCAGCAGACTTGGGGTGTTTCAGTGACTGTCGAACGTCAAAGGTGACGTTCTCATCCCCAACTCTCAAAATCAACTTACCCTCGCAGACGTCGATCAACACCTGTGCAGTGGCAAGGAATGGTTGGCCTAAAATCAGTGGTACGCTATCATCGTCGTTCATGTCCAGAATGACAAAGTCCACCGGGAAGATGAACTTGTCGACACGAACCAGCATGTTCTCGACCACCCCTCGAGGGTATTTCACAGAACGATCAGCAAGCTGGATACTCATCCTGGTAGGCCTCGGTTCGCCTAAACCCAGCTTGCGATACACGGAATACGGCATGAGATTAATACTGGCACCGAGATCGGCCAGCGCATGAATAACCGTATCATTACTCAAGATGCAGGGAATCGTGAAACTCCCTGGATCGGCCATCTTTTCTGGTAATTGTCGCTGTAAGACAGCAGAACATCTAGCACTCAATGGGATGGAAGCGACCTCAGCAAGCTTCTACTTATTCGAAAGGATATCCTTGAGGAATTTCGCGTGTTTAGGCATCTGAGTCAGTGCCTCAAGGAAAGGAATGTTAAGGTGAAGCTGCTTCAAAAGATCAAGAAATTTGGAACTCTGCTCCTCATCTCTGTCTCGGCGGAGTCTCCCGGGGTATGGTACTCTAGGCTTGTAGACTCTGGGTGGCTCGCTCGGTAGCTGCTGTCTCTCGGCCTGTGCTGAACTCCCTGGGCTGCTCCTCTGATGCACCTGGGCCGGTGGAGACTCCATCTGAATCTCCTCATCCACCTGCTCCTCTACAACTACTGCAGGCTCCTCGACAACTCCTCTCTGCCAAATCTCGGGCTCCTCTCGTGCCCCTACACTGCTCCTCGTTGTCACAGCTTTGGCGAATCCCTTTGGGTTCTGCTTAGTGTTACTTGGTAGTGAACCCTGCGGCCTCTCGTTCAACCTACTCGCTATCTCTCCCATCTGCCGCTCGAGACTCTGAATTGACGCTCCCTGATTCCTCATGAACTGCTCGTGCTCGCGAAACTTCTGCTGCGTCTCCTTGTGTCGGGAATCCTCTCGTGACATAAGCTGTGACAGCATCTGTGTTTGTTGCGCCATCATCTCCTCCAAAGTGGGCTTCTTCTCCCCACTGCTCGCTCCTTCACCGGCATCCTGAAATAAACTCTGGCGTTGCTAAAAACCGGACTGGACGCCGCTCCTCCAGTTGGAGTTCTGATTGCCTCTCCATCCCGAATTATAAGAATTGAAAGAATTTGGATTTCGGTTTGGGTTTGGGTTTCCTACGAAGTCTACGGCCTCCTGTTGGGAACTGACTGGGCACTGAACGGTATCATGCCCCCCCTCTGCAGATCTCACACAACTTGCTCTTCGTCTGCATATCCTTCACCATCTTCGCCAACGCCTCGACCTGTGCCGTCAGTGCGGTGGTGGTGTCCACCGAATGCATGCCTCGTGAGATGGAATCGACGGTCTTGCCTCCTCTGGCGGGTGGTCTCTGGTACCCACTCATAGCTAGCCCATTGAATAAAGCGATACACTCATCGGGGTCTTTGGTTGTTAACAGATTTCCTCCCGCCGCCGTGGCGAGCATACTCTGCGTCGCGTACGTCACTCCATTATAGAACTTTTCGACAGCCGCCCAATCTTGCAAGCCGTGGTTCGGGCACAATGCTAATAGATTCTTGAATTGCTCCCAGGTCTCGTAAAAAATCTCTGTGTCCTCCATCTGGAAAGAATGTATCTAGTTACGCAAAAGAGCGGCCTTTGCCGGAGGATCGTATTTTTCAAAAAATTGGGTCTCCATGGTAGCCCAAGTAGTTATTGAGCTCTGTGGGAGGGACTCGAGCCACAGACTCGCTTGATCAGCGAGTGAAAACGGAAAGACGCGGAGCTTAACGGCGTCTTCGGAAACGCCCGCAAGATGGAAAGTGTCGCAAATACGCACGATGCGAGTGAGATGAGAGTGCGGGTTCTCATGAAGCAACCCGTGAAACTGAGCAGAATGAGCAATGGTATTCAGAATGTTCGACGGGATCTGCCAGTTCGTCGCAACTCCAATGGCGGGTGGTGCGATGCTGGATCTCGCGCCAGCATTGGTCGGTCGGGCCCGGTCCGCAACAGTCCTCCTCGGTGGAATGTCGCCCATGATCCTATCCCTATCGTCGAGGTCAACGGATGAAGAAGTGGATGGGGGTGAAACGGGACGACGTCTCTCACGAAACTCTCTCTCTGGCTCGGGGAATGCTTCTGTGTCGGGTGGTCCACGAGATCGAGTCTGTCGCATAAAAACTATAATTAGGGAAAAAGATTATCTAAACTATTCTAACAAATAAGTAAAATAAAACAAAAAATAATTACAAGTAGCACAAAAGATAAGTCCTAACTCGGATTGCTCTCAAAACGCCAAAAACCGTGTCCCCGGCAACGGCGCCAAAAACATGATATGTGTGTAATAACCCTATAATAATGACCCTCACAACTAAGCTTTAATATTAAAACGAAAATCCTAAAACCACACACAACCGGCAAGTGTACCGATCGCAAGTAGTATAGACCTAGGAAGTCCGAGTATCGAACACGTTGACACGTAAGAACGCTAAAGATCACTAACCCTAGACGAGACCTACCTTAGAATAATAATTAATTGATTTTTGAATTCTTTTAACTTAACTGAACTAACTGGATTAACTAATAAAACTTACCAAAAATAGAAAACTTAACGGAAAACTAACTGAGTTGACTTCGGATGGAGAAAAACGTCTACCTAGGTCTAATCAAATTGTAGGCCTAACAAGCTAACGGATTGAATGATATCAAGACACCGGTCCCTAAAGATGACACGACTAAGGATCGCTCGGGCTCACTGGATTACTTCTCGGTCTCACACAACAAACCCTAACTACTCAAAATCGGCTAAAACGACCTAACCGGGAAACAATTGCTAACGTGTTCTAATGAAGGATCACCTCTCGGTCTCACCAACACTCGACCCTAATGGCAATGAATACTACACAACCAAGGATAGAGGAACAATTCAACTTAAACCAAAATAGATCAACTAGTCGCTCAAAACTCCTAAACCTGACAAGAAACGAACTCGCTCTCGCGCAATCCTTATTCTAGCATGCAAAGGCAATGAGACAACCCTAACTTCCTGTCACCTCTCGGTCTCAAGGAAGGTGTTTAACCGCTGTACTTAATCCAATTAATCCCGCAACAAAACCCTACGGTTGTTCCTACCGCAAACAAACCCTAAACACAAAGTCTAGAATTAAACAATGCACCGATCAATCAATACGAAACTAAACAACCAACACACGGGGTTTATGCAATGAATCACCAAAATTTCCAGCCCTTAAACACAACCTATTTCATGTCTAAATCAAACTTTACAATAACAATTCAAGTCCATCAATCAAACAATCCATAAAACCTATCAAACACTAACAATAATCATCATTCCTAGGTAGAACTAACAAGATTAGCCGAGCATGTTTTTTGGACAGCAGCAAACACTAAATAAAAGCATCATTAAACTCATACCAATCATCTTAACAAA
Organism: Bidens hawaiensis; assembly: GCF_021521415.1. Classification (NCBI taxonomy): domain Eukaryota; kingdom Viridiplantae; phylum Streptophyta; class Magnoliopsida; order Asterales; family Asteraceae; genus Bidens; species Bidens hawaiensis. The sequence continues at coordinate 6,904 of NW_027506521.1, forward strand.
CATCCAATGATCAACAGTAGTCAATAACAAATCAATCTTTCAAGTAATTGCAAAACTGGTTAACAATTAAACAAGAAAATCAAAGTTGATGAACAATGAAAGTATTGAAAGGATATTGGGTATTCCGGCTGCTGTTTGCTGCTGTAAACTGACGGTAAACGATCACCGAGGCTTGCACTTGCTTCCTTCTTCCTTCCCTAGCCGCCACAAGCTCCAAACCCTAGCACACAAAACCTTTTTTCTTTTTCTTTTTCTTGCTGGAACTGCCGATCGGAACTTAGGCCAGCAGCTAGGGTTTTTATTTTTTTTATATAATATAATATAATATGGTCTTGGGCCTCCATGATGCATACGGGTCGGGCCTTGAACTTTGTCTTGAACTTGTATGCGTAAAAGGCTCGTAAAATGCTCGAAAAGTCCCGGTTTCTTCCTTTCTTTTACCCAAAACCTACAAGATTAATAAATGTACGTAAAACCTATCTAAAACGAGTTAAAACATATAAAATATAATATAATACGTAGATAAAACGTGCGGAAAATACGTGTGTTTTACAACACATCACGTCGCGTGACGGAAACTTAGCTAAAATTTCTCATCGTGCGAAGAAATGAAAATTCAGAATTTTTATTTTAAGTCCCTAAACTTCTGAATTTTGGCATTTTTGGCTTAAACTTATGTCGGAAATTTTCACGTTGTTACATATACATATGTGTATAATTTCGTTTAATCTCTAGTTACGTAATGTACACATATGTACATTATCATTTACCTTAAATTATATGTATATGTATAAAAAAAACATGTGTGTACATGTACATATATTGCATATATGTATAATTTAGCTAAACCGAGAATTTTTTTTTGTTTGAAACCGGGATGATAAATACGAATTTTGGTTTTTCTACTTTTCTTACTTTTGTGTGTTTTTTTGTTTTATGATTTTATTTTATTTTTCGGTTTTTTTTGGTCCAAAATGATTCTTATAGTTCTCAATTTCTAAAAAATTCTCACATGATTCTGATGTTATATATATATATATATATATATATATATATATATATATATATATATATATATATATATATATATATATATATCTGTGTGTGTGTGTGTTTTAGGTCCCAGTTTACATTCAAAAGTTGTTACTTGTGGTGGTGACGTCTTATTTTATTAAAATATTTATTTTACAAGAAAACATATTCGTAATAAAAACTTTATTATACAAGCCTTTAAACACGAAAGTATAGTTCCTTTGTCAGTCCAGTCGCGTCCATAAAGCTTCAATCTTCTAAGAGTGTTTTCCTAGAAACATTTTAAAAATATATTTTTGTTAGTTTTCGCTAAGTAAGCATACAACTTTATTTCAAAAATATATTTTAACACCTCTATTTTTTAAATTTAACACCAAAATTCCTTTGGATTTCTACACACGAAATCCTCATTACTTTTTGGGAATTCAACACCCGAATTCCTTGCGCGCTTATTTTTAACCCATAATGGTTTACTCCCATTTTATTTCAATTGGAGTTCAACAACCGAACACTTTGGGATTTCAATGCCCGAAATCCTTTTATATACAATATCAAAAGTTTGGAGTTTCAACTATCAAAACTCGCGAGACTCGTAACCTGTCTGATTTTTACTAGGGGCTTAATATCATATTTATTTCAAAATTTTATCTTCTTTTATAAGCCACTCATTTGCATACTTGGACCCGTAACCTCATAAATCATTTCTCAATTAACCATGTATTTTATACTAATAAAAAACGTATAACACGTTATAAAGAATACATGACTTATTTGAGGTGGGTATACTTACGAGTGTTGGCGACTCGAGTGTAGACGATAGCTCCATAATTATTATGATCGAAACGGTCTCCAAATATATACTACGACACCTGTGTTTTCTTTCAAGTATTAGATCCACATGTATTCATATAGCCACTTGAGTATTTTTTTTTTTTTTTTGTTTCTAAAACTTCCGTATGGGGGAGTCTATATATATTCAAAACTTTTCTTACTAGTTAAGACTAGAGATGTTCAAAACGGTTTGGGACTAGGAACCGGAACCGGTTCCTAACCGGTTCCTATATTCAAAACCCCATTTTAAACCGGTTCCAGGCTCGAACCGGTTAGGGAACCGAACCGGTTCTCCCACCCTCGGACCCCTAACCTATCTAACCGGTTCTTACCGGTTCCTAACCCGGTTCCTGTACAACCGGTTACAGTGTAAAAAATTTTTTTTTTTTTTCGTTTTTCGTTTGCGATTTGGATTCTAAACTACGATTCGTATTTGTATAACATGAAAAATAAAAAAAAAAGAATTAACATAAAATTCATTTTATTTACTTTAAGAAGTTCAAAAAAAAAGGTTACATGTTTTAAAATCTTCAAAAACAAACTAACAAAACATTAAACTTATAAATATAAAGTTGTGACATATTATTTCTAGAAAAGCCTTCTTGTTCGTCGTAATTATTGAGCGGCGACTTCTTCCTCGGAATTACTTGTAGAAATGCCTTCTTGTTCGTCGTGCACTCGAACATCAAGTGGTGTTTCATCTTCGAGAGTGGTTACGTGTTGAATACGATCGATTGAGTCCAAGTGATCCTTTAAGCAAATGCACATCTCCACCGACTCCGAATTTAGTCTTGTTCTTCTCACCGATATTACCCTGCCGCTAAGAGAAAACGCGGATTCCGAAGCTACCGTAGAAGCTTGGACGGTTAGTAAATCACGGGCCATGGTGGCAAGAATCGGAAACTCGGTTTCCTTTACCTTCCACCAAGCCAAAACATCAAAAGTGCCATATTCCTCTTCGGATAAACCGGTAGAGTAATCATTTGCACTATACCTTCCTAGTTCGCTTGAAGGGGTGTTACCCCTTTGTTTTTTAGCCGTTACGTTGCGAACGGTGTTCATAAGGCTAATCATGGGATCTCGTACTCTAGTAGCACTTGAACTTGATGAAGACCCCCCCGGCATAGGCATGTGTATGTTTGACCCATATTTATTTAAATAAAAGTCATACATAAATTTAAAATTCAAGTTAAAATAATTTTTTGCCTCTGTTGAAAAGTTTAGGTCAACTTCATGCATATCTAAGGCTGAAAAAATTTCGTCTATCACACATTCAACCCCCGTAACATTTAACATTGGGTTTAAAGCGGCGGCGCAAGTAAAAACCGGTGGCAATTCAAGAAAGTATTTTTTTAATTTAAACTTCATTGGTAATATGATGTTTGAAAACATTGGACTTTTATTTTCAAATTCTTTAAGATTGTTAACGATTAAAAATAACTCCGAAAGAACCAAGGGACTTGTCGGATAATACGTTCCCGATAGTTTCGTAGTTGATGTTTTAAAAACTTCAAGAAAAGTCGATAAGTCATTGATAATTTCCCATTTCTCATTTGAAAAGGGGATTGCCAAATCATTCTCGGCAAGACTAGAATGAAACATTTGTAAAGTTTCTCTTTGTTCCAAAGCACTTTGAAACATTATGCAAGTGGAATTCCATCGATGAGGTACATCCCAATTAGCTCCCAAAGCTTTTCTTCCCGTATCTTTACAAAATTTTCTATATTCCATTTGTCTTTTTTTACTTTTCTTAAAAACTTCATGTATCATTAGTCTAAAATCGTTTATAACCGATGTAACCTCATCCGAAGCAAGTCCGTCTTGCACGATTAAATTAATGATATGTGCAACACACCTTGAGTGAAAAAATACACCATTGCAAATCGGCGTATATTTTAAATTTAATTTATCAACCGCCGATGTATTATTCGACGCGTTATCAAATGCCATTGAAAATATTTTATTTTCTAGTTTATAAGTTTTTATAACATAATCTAAAATTTCAAACAAATTATCTCCCGTATGTGGATACTCAAAGAGTTCGAAAGCAATGGTGCGTTTCATCATTTCCCACGATGACGGGTCTACCCAATGAGCGGTGACACAAAGATAAGATTCGAGTAGACCATGTGGAGCCGACCAAACATCACTAGTTAAGTTTATTCCCGTATTTATATTTTCAAAATATGCAATTAGTACCTCTTTGGCCTTCTTCCACAATTTTAAACAATAACGTTTAAGAGTATGACGACTTACGTGAGTGTATTGTGGTTGAAGCGTATCTCGAATCATGGCGGTTAAGCGAGGGTTGTCGAAGTGGCTAAACGGCAAAGCTTTTTGAATCACAAACTTCGCCATACGATCTTGAACTCGATCTATTTGGTATGTAAATATTCCGCCTTCACTATCCATTTGCGTTTGTTGCGAATCGACGTTCTTTTTCAACGCCTTGCAATACGGTTTTTCGATGTGTTTCTTCAAATTTGAATTTGAAAGTGGGTTTAAATAAACCCCACAAAACTTGCACCGAGCCTTCAATGAATGGTCACTCAATTCAACCAAATCCCAATTGCACCAAATCTCTTGATTACGATTATGAGGTACAATACAAACGAAACTTGGTTCGGCGTTGGAACCTTGACCAACCGATGATTGTGAGGCAGCCATAACAACAAATATGAATATAGAAGAAGAGAAAACAAGAGATTAGAGAACTCAAAACGTTGTAATAGCGTTTTTTTGTATTTTTTTGCGTTCGGGTTTGCGTTTTGAGTGTTGTGATGAACCCATGACACCAAATACCTATTTATACTAGTAGTGGGGTGCTTGGGGGAGCCAAAAAACGGCTATTTTTGACCCCAGCGGTCAAAAAACGGCCAAAAAAAACGATTTCCAACGGCTATAATCGATCCAACGGCTAGAGCCGGTTCCTAACCGGTTCCGGATGGTTCGGTTCCAGAACCGGTTCCGGTTCTGTTCCGGTTCCTACCCGCCCCCACTCAGAAATGCAAGAACCGGTCACGGATCATCAGGTTGAATCAGATAGGGTCCGGTTCCTACAAAAAACGGGTAGGAACCGGTTCGGGTCCGGTTCGGTTCTAGGAACCGGTTTCGTTGATCAACCCTAGTTAAGACTTCTTCACACTTAAAATCTCCAATCTTATCAACATAAAACATGGCATCCACATATCTTTTCTTAGTTGTTAAGCCTACGTATGATCTTATCTTTCTTCGTATTTATCCTACTATTATCTATATAGATAAATATCAGATGGTCGGTGCCACAATATTCTTTTAATGATATTCTGTTTGACCATTTATATAATAAACATCGAAGTTTGAATAATCTGTTAATTTGGTCTAGTGGTTTATGGCTTCCTATTTTGTTCCTGATAGTTAATCTATGCGAGTTCGATCCCTCACGGCAACTGTTGGCTTTTTACTTACTCTCTATGTTTCTTTTAGTATTTGTTGCTTGATTTCTCTTTAGTTAATTTTTCCTTTCAATTTTTAAGCATGTTTTGTTTGTTTCAAATATAATGATTTCAAGGAATTATTTTAAATTTTAGTTTCAGTTTCCATACCCGTAATAAACCTAACTTATATTGAACGAATTTCCGTTGGCTTGTCGCCGCGAGGCACATGTTAACTTGACGGAAATTTTGTTGGCTAAGTTTTGGTACCATAATTCGCGTTGCCTTGTCACTGCGATGTAGATAAATATCAGATGGTTGGTGCCACAATGTTTTTTTAATGATATTCTGTTTGACCATTTATATAATAAAAATTGAACTTTGAATAATCTGTCAATTTGGTCTAGTGGTTTATGGCTTCTTATACTGTTCCTGATAGTTAATCTGTGCGAGTTCGATCCCTCACGGCAACTGTTGGCTTTTTACTTACTCTCTATGTTTCTTTTGTATTTGTTGCTTGATTTCTCTTTTAGTTATTTTTTCCTTTTCAGTTTTTAAGCATGTTTTGTTAGTTTCAAATATAATGATTTCAAGAAATTATTTTAAATTTTAGTTTTAGTTTCCATACCCGTAATAAACCTAACTTATACTGAACGAATTTCTGTTGGCTTGTCGCCGCGAGGCACATGTTAACTTGACGGAAATTTTGAAACTAACAGTTTTGGTACCATAATTCGCGTTGCCTTGTCGCTGCGATGTAGATAAATATCAGATGGTCGGTGCCACAATATTTTTTTAATGATATTCTGTTTGACCATTTATATAATAAACATCGAAGTTTGAATAATCTGTTAATTTGGTCTAGTGGTTTATGGCTTCCTATTTTGTTCCTGATAGTTAATCTATGCGAGTTCGATCCCTCACGGCAACTGTTGGCTTTTTACTTACTCTCTATGTTTCTTTTACTATTTGTTGCTTGATTTCTCTTTTAGTTATTTTTTCCTTTTTAGTTTTTAAGCATGTTTTGTTTGTTTCAAATATAATGATTTCAAGAAATTATTTTAAATTTTAGTTTTAGTTTCCATACCCGTAATAAACCTAACTTATACTGAACGAATTTCCGTTGGCTTGTCGCTACGAGGCACATGTTAACTTGACAGAAATTTTGTTGGCTTAGTTTTGGTTCCATAATTCGCGTTGGCTTGTCGCTGCGACGCCGATGTTTTAAACATGTCAAACTTGATGGAAATTTTGTTGGCTTAGTTCTGGTACCATAATTCGTGTTGGTTTATCACTGCGACACCCATGTTTTAAACATGTTAACTTGACGGAATTTTTGTTGGCTTAGTTCCGGTACCAAAACAAACATAGGCGGAATTTTTTGTTGAAAACATTTTGCTATTCTGTATCATTGGCTATTTGGCTATATGAGTGTTAATACTATTATGTGTGCTACTAATTTACTTTTTTGGGCTTAATGCGTTATGCATATACCGGTACAAACCTGAACGATAGCAATCACATTAATTGTGTAACTTTGATTTTAAGTTTTATCTTGTATGTATGCCGAAACTGTTTTGGATCTTTACAAAGTTATAGTTTTTGGTTTTGGTGACGTAATAAACTTAACCGACAGCAACTGAATCCGTTTCTCGCCGCCGCAACGCGACGGTTTTGGTACCTAGTTATTATTTAATATTCATTTAGTGTCTTTTAACCGATATTTGATTAGTACCGAATGCTCTCCTAAGCACCTCATATTTTAACAGGCCGTGTTACTCGTTTCTTACTCATATCTTAGTATTTGAAATACACATCTCAAATATTTTATTTTTATCCACAAAACGGGACGTTAAATCATTCACATTTATGAGTACGTAATCTCTATCATACAAGAAAGAAAATAAAGGCAACTTAAACCGATTACACATATGTCTGGATTCAAACAACTGACCAAGCAGGCAAGTTAAATGTAAGTCATAACCAGTGCTCCAACAGGCTACGTGGCTTTGAGAATCTTTGAATTGTGTGTATGGCAATGATACAATCCTAGGAATAAAAGGCGTTCCTGCTAAGCTGTTCAAGAAAACTATCTTGTCATTTAAAAGATTTATTAAATATTTTAAGAGTTAGTCAACATTTCACCAGCATATCGTTGACATATTTTTCCACATTTCAGGCAATTAAGTTAAGCAATAGTAGCAAGGAATTATAGTCACTTATGGAGTTAGACGCTCAGATTATGAAGATGGCTTGTTTTTATTAAATCCTTGTAAACATATGAAACAATGCTTTGTAAATTGAATACTTTGGAATTTAACTCCCGAGTAAAGTTTCCAATATAAAATAGTGTTTTAGTAAACCAAATACTTCCACTAAAACAAACTCGTAACTTTAATATATTTTCAAAACATGTGCCAATGGGTGTCACTAGAGGTGCACAAATTGAGTTTTTCTAATACCCGGGTTCGGGTATGAAACCAGGTTCGGGTATGACCGGGTATTGGAAAATCGGGTATTGGCAATACCCGGGTAGGGTTCAGGTCCGGGTATTCTCTCTAAAAACCATACCCTATGCATCTGTTCGGATCGGGTATCGAACCGGGTATTCTAAAACCGGGTATTTGAATGCCCTGTTTTCGAGTATTGAAAAAACCCTATTTTTGGGGCTTTTTTCGGGTATAAATTGGATTTTTTTAAGGGGTTACAATTTTTAGGGGTATTTTCGGGTATTTTTCAGGTATTTTTCGGGTAATTTCGGATATAGATCGGGTATTTGAAAAACCCGGTTTCGGTTATTGGAAAAACCCGGTTCCGAGTATGGAACCGGTTCCGGTTTTCAGGTATTACTGGGTATAAATCAGGTCCAATTCCGGGTAAGGATTTTGGTACTGAAATGCATACCCTATCCATACCCTACGAGTTCGGGTATTAAAAACCCGGGTATGATAAAAACCGGTTCCGGGTATTTTTTTTTGGTCCGGTTTCAAGTTCGGGTTTTTTGTGCACCTCTAGGTGTCACACTTCTAGGCCTGAAAGTCAGGGTGTAACAGTAGACACCAATTTTGCAAGTTGATTCAACCATAATGGAAAAACAGATGGTTTTTTTTTTTTTTTTTTTTTTGCACCGGGTTGCATACGTCTGTTGATGTTCGTTTTCGACCCGATTCAAGGTTGGCCGTAAAGGTAGATTGTGCGGGGTTTCAGGAGGCTTTTGAGTCAGGCGATGGTGTGAACGGGGTTGTTGAGGATATTTTTGTTGGTGATTCTAAAATAACAACTGTTTTGGGCCCAAATGATGATGAATATTCAGGATACATGGCCATAAAGTATAGATCAAGCTTTGGGGTAGGTACGACATCCGAACTGGGTGGAGGCGGTGTTGTCAACTATGGGTTTTCTAGGGTCGGTTTCGGTGTGTGGTTGAAGGTGCTCGTTTTGGGACAGAAGCTTGTGTAGGGGAAGAAGCGATCATGGTTCATGTGTTCGAGTTGCTGGGGGCATTGGTGGCGATAGTGTGTAAGAGAAAGAACTGAACTTTGAGAAATTATTCTCCTTGCTTTTTGTGATAGCTTCAAGCAATTTATTAGTTATATCCAATTGTTGTTTCATGGTAGCTAGAAGGGACTCAAACTAACTGGTGGCTTGGGTGACGACTGTGTTATTGGTGATCAACTGGTCGAGTCGTTTGGCCATGGCTATGATAAGGCCATCATAAGAAGGAGGCATGAGGCTCTCAATGACATCACCAAATTGATATCGACCAATTCGAGATGATCAATCTATCGATGGACCCCTATAGTGGGTTAGACTTTAAGAAAAAGAAAGAAGAAGAGAGATTTCAATCAAAACAATTCTTATGAATTATAAAAAACTAAAGACATTAAATAGGAAATAACTTATACAAGTTCTAAAAAAATTCAAAGAGCAAACAAATAGAACTAAAATAAACAAACCTAACCCCGAAGGAGTAAGATAAAGTTACACAACAATCCAAGCATTAAATTAATCAACTTCAATTTCAATTAACGTGCAGCTAGGTCTTCATACCGACCCGTTTTAGAAGCAAAGGCCCAGTATCTTGCAATGGGTTTGTGTTGCCTGGGTTGATCATATCAGTTTAGTGTATCAATACGACTAAAGATCTTTCGTATAGCTTTTTAGTGAAAGTAATATATTACACATATTAGATATGTGTAATTTGAGAATTATAGAATGTATATGTTTAGTTGTTTCTCTAGTGAAATGAAAAACTAGGTTTATAAGTTATTTTATAAAGAGAGACAAAAATGAAAAATATTAGAATGATTTGTGGCCTAAAACAACTCTAAAAAATTGTAAAAAACAAATCATAACTCAAAATATAAATCTAAAACAAAAAAAGTAAAAACAAAAAACTAAAAATTTTCTCTTGTCATCCTTGTTCTGAGAAAAAAAAAGACATAGTTTTAAGGAAAAAAAGATCATGGTGTCTTTTGTGTATCATTGTAGTTTTTGTTTATTTTCATCATTTGTTATGTCTTATTTCCTTAGTATTGTGTTATATTACTTAACATTGTGTTATATTTTGTTCGGCATTGTTCTATATTTTGAGATCTATTGTGCCTTTTTTTATTTATCATTGTGTTTTTTTTGTCTATTTTCGTCATTGTATCTTTTTTTAACTAGAAAGATAGAGAAACATTTTAGTTTTTTTTTTCGTTTTTTTCGTTTCTTATTTATATTTCAAGCTATGATTTTTTTTTATTATTTTTCTTGAATTTTTCTTTGATAAGTTTTTTTTTACACAAATTCTTCTCACACTTCTTATTTTTATCTTTCTTTATATTTTAACATTTTCCCCTATATCAAATCCCCTTGTTAGGAACTTGTTACCTTGAAACTATAGTGTTTTTGTCCTACATTGGCTTACGAGATAAACCCATTAAGCGATTAAATTACGGTTTCACGGGGAACATTATAATTACAAGGCTTTGGAAACACTCCAAAATACACCAATTCATAAGAGTGTTCGAAGTGTGTGAATTGCCCTAGGAGACTTCACATGGAATGGATGGACCCACATGGAATCCTGCATCTTACCTAGTGAATAAATCACATAATTCACATACTTTATGAAAAAAAATTTCCATATAATGTAAGCTCTGGTTAACCATACCTTTATAATAATCTACTGTCCTGTAGTCCTTGTGCCATTGAATACAGTGAAAGAGGCAGGAACATGTCCATGTTCAAGTAGTACTATTCATGTATGTGCTCGGCTCACAAACTTACGTTTGTGATTATGTAAATTTCAAGTAATTGTGGACTATGAAAACAAAGAGCATGAACAATCCTGAAAATAGTTTTTGAAAGGGAGAGTAAGTTACGAGAGTTACCTAGTCATGCCAAGTGTAAATGGTTTGGCAAAGCATAGCTCCTATTAGGATATAACAATCTTCTTATGCAATATGCATAGGGGTTTGATGACGTGTCGCAGACTTATATATTCAGGGGCGGATCTATGGTGTATCTAGGGGTAACCCGGGTTACCCCTCAACTTTCACGCGAAGTGTAAAATTAGAGCAAAATTTTTTTTTTCGTCTTCGTTTTATGTATTAGGATACCCCTGAGCAAATACTAGGATACCCCTAAAGAGAACTGAGATGAAAAAAATAGTGAAATCGACCAGCTGGATTTTTTCCTGGTCACCAACGGCTCTGCTAAAAGCAGCCACAATACCATGACTATGAGGAAGATGGCCTATAATATATTAATATATGATTGCCGAGCCTTTTTAAACGACTAAGTCATGGCCCATTTAATTATATAAAAATGATATGGGTTTTTTTAGATAGTGAGAGTTATTAACAAGGTCTAAACCACTTGCTTATTTCTTTTTATCAAACTTCGTATGCCGCTGATGTTTTTTATATACTTTTCAAGTTTGTTTACTTTAGTGTTTATTATTTCAGAATAATCATTTAGTTTTCTTTTTAATATTTGAATAATATTTTCTTATTGTTAGAAGTCTAATAGAATGTTAAACTAATATTTAGTAAGTAATATTTTTTTATTAGTATGCGATGCCTAAATTTATTTTTTTATAGTGTTTTTATATATTTTCATCCATACAACTAAATGGAATCAAGTTATTTAGTGTCAATGTGATATTAATTATTTTAAAAAAAGTTTTTCTATTAAGGTATTTATATATCAATTTAATACTAAGAGTGACACATTGATTATTAAAAGATAATAGTCATCATACGATCATGAATACAACAATAAAACTTAACCCGAACTCTCCAATTAAAATGTGTTGGTTCCGTCAGGGGCCATAAGTAGGGATAAGCAAATGGTGCTAGTACTGAAAGAAGCATTCGTTACTCCAAATTTTTAAGAAAACTAGGATCAGGAAAATAGGGATCAGTATTGGTATTTACTAAGTTTTTGCCTACGATACCAGTACAGATACCTAACCGAACTTTTTCGGTTCCGATACCTAGTTTTTTAGAAAATCAAGATCAGGAAATTCGGAATCATCCCTAGCCATAAGTTAAGAAATAATTTTTGGGTTACCCCTGAAAAGTTCTTCTAGATACGTCACTGTATATATTCATGCCCTAAGTACTAAGTCTAACTAAAGTCTTAATGCTTGGTTGCTTAAACACGAAAGTTTATATTTAAGGAAACTTTATTGTCACACAAATTGTAAACAAACCTACTTAGGCTGATGATTCACATGAACACATAAGGTATAATTATGCAAATAAGATAAAGTTAAATATGCTGAAAAACTTAGTTTGCTTGAAACTAAGCCTAGGGGCTAAAATTGTAATTGTTGGGCTATTGGGACGGGTTTACCCAATAAGTTTATCTGTTATAAAATGCCATTTTGGTCAGTATAAAACTTAGTTTAATATTAAAAAAATAGCATTTAGGAATGCAAATTTTTTTTGTTTGGCCAAAACAATTTGTAAATGGGTATTCAGTTGGTCGGAAGCACAATAAGCTTAATATGAATATATGATCTTCATAAATATGTTTGTTGGGTATGTTTGTTGGGTTTTTAGGGCTATTTGGTTTAATAGCCTCAAAATCCCAACAAACATATTTATGAAGATCATAGTGATATTGGGCCAGCTAGGTCTAGTAAGTTGTTTCAACTAACAAGGGTTAGTTTAAATGCTACGTTAAACTTGAAAATCATTTTAAATAACAAGGTATTTTGTCAAATAGAATGTTTGGGTTCTCGCTTCTTTGTATTAGACTCACTGGGCTTACCCAACCCTTTCTAAAAGCTTTGTGAAAATAGGTTTTCGGTTCCCTCCACTTTCGTAAGATATTTTGTCAAATAATTTCAAAACATATTTTGGAATAGGATTTGAAATAAAATTTAAAGGATTCTTTTGAAATCCAAAATATGTTTGGTTGGCATATTTAGAGGTGCACAAAAAACTCGAATCCGGAACCGGATTCGAAAAAAAATCCGGAACCGGATTTTTTAAACCCGGGTTTTTAATACCCGAATCCGACCCTACCCGTAGGGTACGGATAGCCGGATAGGGTATGACTTTCAATGCTGAAACCCGAACCCGTATCCGATATAAACCCGATCATACTCAAAACCCGATTCTAGTTATACCCGAAACCCGGGTTTTTTGCATACCCGAACATGATTATTTTGCATGCCTGGATATTAATGTTTGTGCACATGTGTCTGTGTGACACTTGACAGTGATTGTGTGGCTATGGCTACTCACAAATCTGTAGCTGTTCTCCAACAGATTTTTTTAAGCACATATTTGATATAAATACTTATTTAGAGCAGCGTCTTTTGATATACCAATCAACAATTTAAAACACATAAAATATATGTTTTTTATATCCTAGTTTAGTAGTTTGAATGAACTTTGAAGTTTGTATGCAAAAAAATATCGGAGTTAGAATAAAAAACGAAGCAGACCCGTTAACAAAAGAATGCTGCAGAAAAATGGTTTTTCAATACCCGGAAATTGTGTATTCAAATACCCGGAAAATGGGTTTTTTTAATACCCGAAAATAGGGTATTCAAATACCCGGGTATTGAAGACCCGGTTCAATGCCCGACCCCGGACCCGATATATAGGGTATGGTTTCTCAAGCCAATACCCGGACCAAAACCCAACCTGGGTATTACTAATACTAGATCTTTCAATACCCGATTATACCTGAACCTGATTCCATACCTGATCCCAGGCTTTTTTAATACCAAATTTGTACACCTCTAGTACATTTGTTTATAGAATTGGAATGTAAAGACAAAATAGTCCCTTTGCCCCTTCAGAAATGACAAAGTATAAAATAAAGGGAAATTTCATATAAAAAATAATTTTTAATATGAGAACATAGAAAAAAATATAAATCTATCACAAATGAGAACATAGGAAACAATATCAACTACAATTAATCTACATAAACGGCGTTTACAATAACAAAGAAAAAACATAGTAATATCAACAAAAGAATCAGAATCAACAACAAAGCAATAAAAATAAATAATTATAACAGTAAAAGAAAAAAACATAACCATAACAACAAACTATAAATCAACAAATACTTATAAAGTCTCATAATCGTAAATCAGCAAGTACGAACAAAAAATAACAACAAACACTTATAAAAACAAACTTCAGCAAATTTGTTACGCTGTTTTCATGTTAAAAAGTATTTGTTCCCAGAATTTCGTTGCTAAGGTGGTTTTTCTTCAAATTGAGTTTCAGGAGTTGTCGAGATTGGCCCCACTACTTTACAATCATAATAAATAATTTCATGATTTACTCCTGAAACCTTCAAGTGCGCTAGTATGAAAACGTTGTATCGGTTTTGCAAGGGATTAACATTTCTACTAATCGATATAATAATTCGATATTTATTATTTTATAGTTTCGAAAATTTTGTACACATTAATAAATGGTGCAACTCAAAAGTTTAGGCTCAAATGTGTAATGATTAATTAACAACAAAAAAACGAGGCCAAAGTTTCAAGCCTAAATTCTTCTTTTTGGGCTTAAAATTATTAAACCCAAATGGTAAACAAAATAACAAATCCGAACAATGCTCAATGTGAAAGCCATAAATCAAAAGAATCGAAACCACATCGTTTTGAAAAACCCAAAAACCGATAATGTAGCTAAGGTTCACCAAGATTCACGGATGCTGGTAAAGCAAGTCAATGGTTAACAATCTGCGTATACAATTTCTATAGCTCAAATTAGTCACATGAACTAAATTTCTCAACCATTAAGCAATTGCAATATCTAATTGAACAAAATCGTATAGAAATAATTGAATTATAACGTTCGAATGTTCTTCCACAACAACGAAAGAACTTTTTCACTCTTTCATATATTAGGGGATTTCACTTGGAAAAGAAAATGTTCCATACTAATGGATTCGGGTCCATAACCATGGGTTCCAATGCACGAGATCTTGTAGCACTTACCAATGAGGCCCTATCGATTAGTATTACACAGAAGAAATCAATTATAGATACTAATACAATTAGATCCGCTCTTCATAGACGAATTTGGGATTTGCAATCCCAGGTAAGATCGGTTCAGGATCATGGGATCCTTTTCTATCAGATAGGAAGGGCTGTAGCACAAAATGTACTTTTAAGTAATTGCTCCATAGATCCTATATCTATCTATATGAAAAAGAAATCATGTAACGAAGTGGACTCTTGTTTGTACAATTGATACTTCGAACTTGGAACGAGCATGAAAAAATTAAAAAACATTGACAAGGATCTGATCTATGGCGCCATTTAAAGTGAGAAATTATAACCAAACCACACATAATTCATATAAATTTGCGTAAAGTTAAAAGCATATTTACTAGTTGACTTTGAACATATGAATCTCACATTGTAAACAGATCTATCACCCTTGAAACAGTTTCTTAGTTATGATTAATATGTTATAGGGCATTGATATTTAATTAAAATTAAAATCTTTGAATTTAACTAACTTTGTAACTTCATGGTATAACTTGTTAACCTTTAAGCGTGGCACCACAGCCTAGGCATGTTCAAAACGGTTTGGGACTAGGAACCGGAACCGGTTCCTAACCGGTTCCTATATTCAAAACCCCCTTTTAAACCGGTTCCAGGCTCAAACCGGTTAGGGAACCGAACCGGTTCTCCCACCCTCGGACCCCTAACCTATCTAACCGGTTCTTACCGGTTCCTAACCCGGTTCCTGTTCGATCCAACGGCTATTTTTGACCCCAACAGTCAAAAAACGGCCAAAAAAACGATTTCCAACGGCTATATTCGATCCAACGGCTAGAACCGGTTAGGAACCGGTTCCGGTTCCTACCCGCCCCCACTCAGAAATGCAAGAACCGGTCACGGATCATCGGGTTGAATCAGATAGGGTCCGGTTCCTACAAAAAACGGGTAGGAACCGGTTCGGGTCCGGTTCGGGTCCACCGGTTCGGTTCCAGGAACCGGTTTCGTTGAACATCTCTACCACAGCCTATGCTGAATTCGGCTTCTTTAGTCTTACTAGTTAGCATTTATGAGTAAGGTATCATAAGTTTAGTAACAGATGCTACAAAATTTTAGTATATTCCTTAATGTAGTATTATTGATTGTCCCGAGCAAATCGCCAAACACCTCGTCATAGTGCAAACTCGATGCTTCTGCACCATTTGGGTTCCCCAGTTGTTCTTTATTAACAATGTAACAATATCAACAGAAGGCGAGCACTTATAAACCATCATGAGATTCCATCATATTATGTGACACAACTTGCACCAACACCTGTGCGGCATGCTTTGTTCACTACTGACTTCAAATGGTGCTACCAGACTATATGCCAAAACCCACATTTGTAAAAACACTTAAAATCACGATAACTTGAATACTCAAACCAGTAGCGTCATATCTAAACTGCGTTGCTTCTAATGGTTTATACAACGATCAGAAACCGCGACTAAAGTTATCTCAACCTAGAAAGTCGACACGCTAAGATGCCCAAAACCAAAGCAAATCCACACAAAATACAATACAATTCAAATATCCGTATTACCCTATAACAATTTTTCAACAAACTTTACACAAAAACTAAAACAAAAACAACACGTAACATACAATATAACACGGCTTTTGCCCCTACATTGAGACATCTTTGCTTGTTGAATTTCTAAACAAAACAAAACACACGGGCTGATTTTAAATAGGATGTATCCAACATCTTATGTCCTGATTAATAAAAGCATTCATCAGAATTAAAGATGTATAATACATCCTTCCACCGTTCATTCAAGGCTGCTCTAGTTTCATTGAAACAACCCGTGATTGTCTGTTACGCTTTGCCACCCTCACAAATACTATTGATAAGCAAGATGGGGCCCACCATGGTCGCCGCACCTTTTGTTCCCCCTTCAAGCAAGCAACTGTAAACACAAACAAATCGCTATAATATTAACTGAAATTGCACATTAACGTTTTAGTGCTTACTGAATTGGCTCATAAAACGAAGTGGTGTGCGTGAACCCAAAAAAAAACCCCCCAATATGTAACCTATATAATCGAGCCCAAACAAAAACCGATGGTTTGGTTTTATGCTTTCGTAAAAACAAATTTTCGGTTCGGTTTTGGATGTAACTAAAACACAACCAAATTTATGAGTTTTTTGAATAAGTCTGTAAACGAACAGACTTTCAGCGGGAAATTTGTTTATGTTCGTTTAGTTAATAATAAACGAACAAACATGAACACGTCTCTCGTTCGTTAATTTATGTTTATCAACGCTCGTTCATTTTATTTTGTTTAATTTTGTTTATGTGCGTTTCTTTACATTCCATTTATGTTTGCTAGTTTAAGTTTGTTTAAGTTCGTTAATATATTATGTAGAACTTTTTGGCCCATTGCAACTTTGTCTAGTTTCATTAACTTTTTATGCTCAACACGTTCTCTCCGTTACTTTCAACTAGCCTTAGCTCACTTATGTTCGTTCATCTATGTTCAGTTATGTTTATGCCCACTCATTTATGTTCGTGAAGCTTTTGCTATATGGTTCAAGAGTGAACACAAACGAACACGAACACGAACACGTTCACTTTCTTAACAAAAAGAAACCCTGTACTTTTAACTTTCATGTTCGTTTTGTTCGATTAAAGTTAAACGAGCAGCCATGCTCCGTTTGTGTTGTCCGGTTCGTTTACAAACCTAATTTTGAATGTTAAGTAACTTATAAGTCATCGCATGTTATCATCATCATCATCATCATCATCATCATCATCATCGTACTCAGTATATCCCACCAATAGCAATGCTATGGTAGGGTCTGAGGAGGGTAAGATGTAGACAGTCTTACCTCTATCCCATAGGGATAGAGAGGCTGCTTCCGGTGAGACCCCCGGCTCGATAGTAGTTTTGCATCAAGCCTTGGACATAAGGCACATAGCACTCAATCATCGGGACACCGGCTGATCGGTGCATGTGCCCTTGTCTTTCGGCTATCAACGCCACCACATGATGCCTGATTAACCTTCCGCCACTTTTAACGTTATTTTCACGAGATTAGTAAAATAACGTCAAAATTAGTGCAATTGCTTAGTAAAATAAGTCATCGCATGTTATGTCGAACTTAAAACCTAAAATCCCAATCTTTGTTCTATAACAATTGCAAAACAAACTACTTGTGCATGTGGATGAAGTACTTGTGTTTAGAACATTAGTTTGCTTATAAAAGAAAGAGAAATAAATAAACGCAAAAGACAAAGATTAAGTAGCTGTGTGTTTTTTCTCAAAAGCTCTTCCTGCCCTCTTTTGTCTGCGCCGCCGAGGAGCCGAGTGACGTGCCAGCGCTACTAATTGAGTGCCAGCACGTAGCTGTGCTGTCTTTTGTCTGCGCGGCGCTGACCACGCGCAGATGATGTGGTTTGCAATGTGTTTGTTTTTCGGAAGACCTTTCATTAAAAAAGGTCGCACGTCCTCTTTTCCTAGAAGACAAGGACCCGCGCCTTCAAACTTCTTCTCCTATTCTTTTTTTAATCAGACATAATGTATACGTTCTCTCCTCCTTCAACCCTAGATACAAGAAACTGCTAGGGATGGCAACGGGCCGGGTATTGCTAATCCCATACCCGTACCCGATTATAAATTCCAGTCCCATACCCAGCCCATTACCCGTGGGGTATCGGGTATACCCATTAGGTTGTTAAAAAAAAATTAATTAGGATTTTTAAGTAGATTTTTTACCATTATAGTTATCGTATATATTTTTATTTATATATAAACTTGATAACATATAAAACATAAATAATACTTTCCAATGCATATATTAAATACAAAATGTAAAGAAAAAATGGAATAAATAATAAAAAATTTCGGGTTTTCATTTCGGGTATATAGTTCAGGTAAACGGGTATGCCTTTTCGGGTAATCGGGCTGGGTATCACAAAATCCCATACCCGGCCCGTACCTGTGAAAATTTTTCAAAACTAATCCCATACCCGGCCCAATCCCGTCGGGCTTCGGGTATACCATCCCGAATGCTTCGGGTTTCGGGTATACCCGTCGGGTTCGGGTTATTTTGCCATCCCTAGAAACTGCCTTCTTCCCCTCCAACCCTACCGCCGCTACCTCTCCTCCTCCTGAAGCACCGCCGTCGCGCCAGCCTATACTCCCCCTCCAACCGCCGCCACCACGCCAGCCTCTCTACTTCCCCCACCCACCGCCGCTGCTCCGACGCCGACTGCTCCTTGCCGCTGCTGACTGCTCCGACGACTTCTCCAGATGCACTAATTGTTAATTAATTGTTCAATTGAGTTGTTAATTGATTAGTTTTTTTAGGTTTTTGTTAATTGATTTGTTCAATTAGGCTATTAGGTTTTTGTTAATTGAAGTCTTGTTAATTGATTGTTCATTGAGTTGTTAATTGATTAGTTTTTTTAGGTTTTGTTAATTGATTTGTTCAATTAGGTTATTAGGTTTTTGTTAATTGAATTATTTTTAATTGATTGTTCAATTGAGTTGTTAATTATTTAGTTTTTTTAGGTTTTTGTTACTTGATTTGTTTAATTATGTTATTAGGTTTTTGTTAATCGAATTCTTGTTAATTGATTTGTTCAGATAGATTGTTATTAGGTTTTTAGTTGAAAAAAGTTAGTAAATACTGATTTCTTGAATTCTTATTAGTTTTTAGTTCAATTATAATTTTGCATAATTGTTCAATTATTATTAGTATTTAGTTGAAAAAAGTTTGTGGAAAGTTTAGGTCTAATGAAGATCTTGTTGCTTGTTAGTTGGAATTGATTTATGTGTTTTAATAGAAATGTTGTTTAATGTTTTTGTCTAATGAAGATCTTGTAGATATTGAATATTGAATGTTTTGGGTTTGTTTTTGACTTTTTGTCATATACCATTAACGTGTTTATTGTTTGTTAGTTTTTTATATCAATGTAATATTATGTTCTATTAGGCGGTTACTAAAGTCCGGGTTGCAAGGATGAAGACGTCGATTCGGGTTGCAAAAATGAAGACGTCGGTTTGGGTTGCAAGTATGAAGACGTCGGTTCGGGTTGTAGTAGTGAAGACGTCAGTTCGGGTTGTAGTAGTGAAGATGTCGGTTCGGGTAGTTATTGTATATTCCTATTATTTTTAAAAATATATACATTTGTCGTACTTTGAAACTTCTTTTGTATACATGAAACGTGTTTTGTATATTGCTTGCATTGGAGTTTTAAGAAATTATTTGGTTCTATAACACTGGAATATTGGTTTCTTTAGTTTGGTTAAATTTCTGTTTATTTTAGCAGTTTTCAAACGTTAAAAAACAGTCTTTTTCTTGCAGACTGCAGAGATGTGGTCCACCTCTTCTACTACAGATGTCTGCCGATGTGGTCCGCAGACTGCAGACATTTTACCTCTAAAAAACAATCAGCACCTAATAATACATGCAACTAAAAAGAGAGAGTTTGGGAAATATAACCTTTGATCCTTCTAAGTTCCTTGCATAACGTTATGAAATCTCCCCATTTCATGTGACAACGTCGAATAAACCGAAGAATTTGCTCGGTTGTAAACATGGACATGCCTTCCAAATACTCCCCGTTAACTCCATTTTCTTTAAACGTCTGCCGATACCCGCCAAGATTTATTTCCTCCAACCAAAGGCCAACATCCTAGGAGACAATATTTAATCACACAGTGTCAACCACTCATTAACCACCTTCTATAAATATAATGTAGTGTAATTCAAAAAAGAACATTCCTTACTCCTTGTTATGATAATTCATCATTGTAGCTAACTAATGTTACAAGCATGCGGATGGATCGAGCAAACACAAACAACCAAATGGACAAAGTTTTCTTGTTCGTGTTCATTCGTTAAGAGAAAGTCAGAGAGTTCATGTTCGTTCGATAACAATACAATCGGTGAACGGACGTAAACGGACATACACAACTGAACAAAGAAGAATGAATATAAAGAACATGATTGGGCGAACACAAAATGAAAGTAAACATGAACAGCAACTTGTTGGGCCTAAATAAATAACAAACCTAGACAAAATTTTAACGAATGATAGTTTAATTTCATACGCCAATGGAACCACAAAACTATAATGAATACACAAACGAATGAATTTAGAAAATGTAAGTTGTAAACTAATGTATGTAAACAAACGAACATAAGCAAACTTTCACAAACATAAACGAAAGAACGAGACACCTGTTGATGTTCGTTCGTTACCTAAATGAACAAAAAATGGTGGTGTGGTTCATTTATTAAATAAACGAGCATAAACGAACTTCTTGCTAAACGGTTTACAAACAGTTCACTAAGCATTCGGTTCGTTTCAAGACTAAGCATGCCATATATCAGGTGCCAACTATTTAAAGGTTAAACTGCCTATTTGTGCTTGTACGCTTGGGTTTGTTGCCTAGTCCTCGACTTCATCAGGCACGGCCTCAACGGGATAAACGACGTGTACATGCCTAGCTTTGCTTGCACAATGAGCAAGCAAGTTGTTGCTTCTGAGTCCAAGGCAGTGGACTCAATTCATAAGCAGGATGGATTGGCGTGCCACAAAGGGCCTCCAAAGATGGTTTGGTGACACATGGTACACCAAATCAGCAAATATAACTTTGGTTTTGTGACGGACTACACTAGGGGTGGCAATTCCTGACCCGGCAAGTATGTATAGCCCATCGGTTTGATTTGTTAACACGTTTAAACATTTTCCATTCCAAAGATTAAAATAAGACATTTTTGGCTGAAACAGAAATAAAAACTTTAATGTACATTTTGGGTTTAGTAATTTACCTTGAGTTTGAATTAAAAACAAGTTGACCCAATTCGAGTTGGGGCTTAAAAAACAGAAACTAAATTTGGAAAAAGGTTGATCTATAAAATCAAGCTAACAAATAAAATCAAAATTTGATCAATTGCAATTATAATCCTTCAACTTCCGACACAAGATCTAAAGAAACTAACACACCTCAACCGTCCAAATGAAGAAATCAAGCGGCTCCGGCGGCCGTAATTTGCTCATCTCCCAAACCCTAGAATTGGAAAGAGAAAACAAAAACAAAAAGTGGGTGTTGATTCAATTGTTCTTCATATATGATAGCGATCGAACACAGGGCACTTTATTAAGTGTGTGTGAGAGAGAGCGTGTGTGAAGGCAAGTTGAATGAATGGTGAAAAGATGGGTGCTTGTAGTTTGTACTAGAGAGAGAGAGAGAGAGAGAGAGAGAGAGAGAGAGATTGTAGTGTGAGACTGTGACCCAAGTCTCTTTTGTTTCCAAATCTTGACATGTGGTGGACCTTTTGCTTTTTAGTAATTTTCATAGGGTTCTGCTAGGGACACCGCCCCACCACCACCCTACGCGTCGCATATAGGTTTATACATGGCGTTTTAGGGTACGATTTGACGTCCTAGCCGGGCCTGTCATAGAGTTGTCGGATCGTACGGGCTATACGCGGCGTATTGACTTTTGTATATTTTTGGAGCCCGGCTCCCTCCCCTCCCTCTCTACCATTTCTTTTTTCCTTTATTTTTTTTCTTAACCCTCACCCTCTTCATTCAACCAACACCAACAACCATATATGTTTCCGGAGTCGGACGAGGAGATGCCGGACGGGTAACGGTCAGTCGGAGTTAAACCATGTATGTTTCCAGAGTCGGACGAGGAGATGCCGGACGGCGCTAACGGTCAGTCGGAGTTAAACCATGTTTCGTTTTATCTTTATTTTTTACATGTTAGGACATAGTTGTAGATGTTAGGACAGAGATTTGGTGAATGGTTTACTTTAGAAATTTGTCTAGGCACCGACCGTTTGACGGTAACCCTAGTTCGCCGGGCCTTCTAAACTTAAAATAGATTTCCCGTATTACTGTTAGCGCTAAAAATTTTATTATATTATTACTATTAAAATATTAATATTATTATTAAGATATTGTTGTTATGAAAATATTATTATTAGTAAAATAAAATACTATTATTATATTTATTAAAATAGTATTATTATTATTATTAAAATAATAATATTTAAATACTATTTAAAAATAAATTATTATATTTTTATTATTATTAAGATAATTATAGTAAAATACTATTAAAATATTAATTATTATATTATTATTATTTTTATTCTAAACATATAATTATTAGTATTAAAGCATTTAGTTTTCTATTATTATTAGTACTAAAATATTATTATTATTAGGTACCTGATGTACGCCAGAGAGTCAAATGTCGGGGTTAGGCGGCGACGCAAGACTTTCGGAGGTACGTTTGTATAGCGTATTGTATAATATAATATAATAATATTATTATATTATTATATTATATTATTATATTATATTATGTTATATTGTATTATGTTATATTTATGTTAATGAGTTTTTCTAGAAAAGCCCACTAGTTTTATCTTATTATGGTTTTTTTTTCCTTTTTTTATTTCTTTTCTTTTGTTATTATTAATGTTATTTATGATTATTATTAATATTAATAATATTTAATTATCAATAACATATTATTATTGGAAATTTGATAAAGGGCGTTTAGTAGCAGGACTTATTTGGGAAAATTGACAGTGCGAAACGAACTTTTTAGTTATTGGCTGCTTTCGTTATGGGCATCTTCAATCAGTTACAGTGGCTTACTTGGGAAAACTAGCATTTCCAAACGAACTTTCAATATCTTGGCTGCTTACGTTATCGACATCTCAAATCTGGCTCTTCGATTTCTTCGAACTCCAACGGTCTTGACCGCCGGTCACCACTGACAACCGTAGTTGTGTTCACTCGAACACATATCAGTCGTTACTAAGCTTAAGCTTAGTCTTTTTATTAGTTTTATTTTTAGTTGGGGGTATTCTAAGTTGTTCATGTTGCGTGTATTAAAGAATTATCGGCTTTTATATATACGTATATATATATATAGTAGATGTGCGGTATAAGAATTCATTGCGTCGAGATAACCAACACCAGATCAAAACGCTAGTTTGATGAGTTTGAATCTCTAGGATCCGCGGTATCCGCTAACGGCAGCGAGAACAGGAGCCCCTACTTTGGACAGATAGGTGGAAATTCGGTCATTGCTCCAACATAACGAGCACCAGATTGAGATATTAGTTCGCACTTAGCTGAACCGGTTGACACGTACGCAGACGTGGGTTTAGGTTCGGTGCTGACCCCGATATTAACACGTATGTTTACAGCATTCGTTGACACGTTTGCATAATACACAATGAAAACACAAACTCAAACAACAATCCATACAATAGCAATTGTCTTCGTTATTTTTCTCTTCTTCTTGTTTGACTGGTCGTTGAAGAGAATTGCTATTGTATGGATTGTTGTTTGAGTTTGTGCTTTCATTGTGTATTATGCAAACGTGTTAATATCAGCGCCAGCACGGAGCCTAAATCCACGTCAGCATACGTGTAAACCGGTTCTGGTAGGTCCCGGCTAATATTTCAGTCTGGTGCTCGTTGAGCTGGAGCAATGACCGAATTTCCACTTATCTGTCCAAAGTATGGGCTCACGTTCTCGCTGCCGTTAACGTATACCGCGGATCCGAGAGATTGAACTCATCAAACTAGCGTCTCGATCTGGTGCTGGTTATCTAGACGCAATGAATTCTTATAACGCACATCTACTATATATATATACGTATATATAAAAGCTGATAATTTTTTAATATACGCAACATGAAAAACTTAGAATACCCCCAACTAAAAATAAAACTAATAACAAGCCTAAGCTTAAGCTTAGTGACGACTGATATGTGTTTGAGTGAACACAACTACGGTTGCCGGTGGTGGCCGGAGGTCAAGATCATTGGAGTTTGAAGATATCGAAGAGGCAGATTTGAGGTGCCGATACCGAGAGCATCCAATAAAGAGTTCGTTTGGTACTGTCAGTTTTTCCAAAGGTAATCACCGTAACTGATTCAAGATATCCATAACGATAGCAGCCAATAAATTGAAGGGTCGTTTTGCAATGTCAATTTTCCCATATAAGGCCTGCTACCGAACACGCTTTGCCGAATTGTGAATAATAATATATTATTCATAATTAAAATAATATTAATAATAATTATTATAAATAACAAAAAAAAAGAAAAGAGAAAAAAAGAAAAAAAAAACATAACAAGACAAGCGGGTGGGTTTTTCTAGAAAAGCTCCCCTATCGGCCACGTATAGACCTTTCTGCGGCGTCTTTTTATGACTAAGACGCCACGTATAGGCCTATACGTGGCGTCTTAGTTGGATTACAACCTTCCCTGCAAAGGCTGGGCTAGGTTGTCAACTCGTATCTTAGACGCCACGTATAGGTCTATACGTGGCGTCTTGATGTTGCTGAATTATTGGAGGCCGGCTCCCCTCCTTTCCCTCCTTTCCTTTATTATAAATGTTGTTGTTGGACACTATGTTTCATCGTTCAACGAAAAACAATACAACATTTGTACTATATATACCCAGAATGTCTTGGTTTAACCATTTATTTCCAGAGGAGGACCCGGGTTACGCTGCTAACGATCAGCCTGGCACGTCGTGGTTACCCGACTTAAACCAGGTTTCGTTATATATTTATTTAGTATGAATTTGGTAGTTTTTTTTACCAACACATGCTGCATTACGTTTTGTTAGGAGTATGTCGGGTATGATACCCAGCCCGAACAGTTTTATGGTAACATTGGCTCGCCGAGCTTGCCAAACTTGAACCAGGTTTTGTTATACAGTCTTTTTGTAAATATACGGTTATCTTAATATTATTTTAATATTCTTATTTATTATTAAAATATTATATTTTATATTATTATAGGTATTATTATTATTAATTATTACCACTGGCACTGTTGTTTGAATTTCTAATTTATGTATGGTAGGAGTACTTCGTGTCGGATTACGATAGACAGCTTTCGTACCCGTCATCTGTCGCCTGTTCGGATTACGGAGGTCAGGCTACATCATCGTACCAGCCACCAGTAGCAAATGATCCGTTTTATGGAACCGAGTCTTCATCGCACCACGGGCAAAATGATTATGCCGGGCCAAACCCAAATAACAAAGATGGGTACGATGACGACTACATACGCGAGGTGAAGGTTTCGTATAAAACAGATGATGTAAGACACCGTGTGTTTTGTTTAAGTTAATATTATTTGTTTGTATGTTATTTAATAAATAGCTTAAGAAACTATTTCAGATTTTTTAGAGCTGCGAGGAGCTGGAGAAATGGGTAAAAGTTAGAGGACGAGAGCATGGGTTTGTTGTTGTGGTCCAGCGGTCAAGGAAAAACGCCGTGGACCTTTCATGCAATCGTGGAGGCGAACCCAAAATAAAGGCGACGGTGAGACGTACCGGCAGCATCAAAAAATGCTGTCCGTTTAAGATCCTGGGCAGGTACGACTCGGGGGGTGCATGTTGGAGGGTTCAAGTGGTAAACGAGACTCACAACCATGATCCCGTTGAATTCGAGGAAGGGTGTGCGTCTTTTAGAAAAATGAACACTTACCAGCTGGATATGGTTGAGAGTTTACACAGGGCCGGCGTGAAGCCGCAAGAAATCGAAGCAGCCCTCCGCGAAAAGTTTCCCGGTGTGCAACCTGTATTAAAAGATATATACAACCACACCGCCAAGATTAGGAGGGATGGGCTACTGGGCGACACCCCTATGAAGGTAGTTCAAAACACTTGTAGTTCTAATATGTACTTGTCGTGCTTGTAATATTTAGCAAAGTTTTATTTCATCCAATGCAGGCGCTAGAAAACTTTCTCGCAGGCAACGGTTTCACGTTCTATACCCGGGAGAGTGATACCAACGACAAGACGAAGGAATTTTTCTTCTGTCATAGTAAGTCGCATAAGATGTGGGGTGCATTCCCCGAGGTGCTGATGGTTGACACGACGTACAACACCAACATGTACGACTGGCCGTTGGTTCAGTTTATCGGTGTGACCTCGACATCATAGTCGTTTAGTATCGCCGCCACGTTTGTGATCAGGGAACGGCAGAGGAACTTCAGCAGGGCTCTGGAGAAACTTAAACAAATGCTCTACGACTGTATGGAGCCACGCGTGATCCTGACTGATGCGGACCAAGCTCTCATGAACGTATCCGACGTGGTCTTCCCTAATGCCACCAAAAATTTATGCAGGTGGCACATATCCGAGAATATAAGGAGAAAATTTAAGGGCCTATATAGCACGGAAATGGGGACGGGCTTTGCGTACTGGTGGAAGGTCCTGTATCAGTCGCCGACGATTCAGGAGTACGACCACCGTCGCCTCAACATGGAGCGTCATTTGATACGGGACGATAGAGCCGGTGAGTCCTTCGTATCACCTGATAGTTTTTAATAGCCTAAACATACGTGTTAATAACGTTTCCTTTTATTTTTCAGAGGTCTGGCAATACATTCGCAAGAGCTGGCTGGATCCATACAAACACAAGTTTGTAGCCTGCTGGATCGAAGAACGCTGAAACTACAGCGAAACTACGACAAACCGAGTTGAGAGCCAGCACGCAAATCTGAAAAGGTACCTCAATGGAAGCGACAACTCGCTCGACGCAATTTCCAGGAAAATCCTTAAAATGGTCAACTCGCAGATGAAGAAATCGGTACATCTTTTGAAACCTCCCGCTCGAAGGTCATGGAAGGACATCGACAACACGTCTGGTTGAAGAAGCTAATAAACAAGGTGTCGATTCACGCTCTGGGTCTACTTGTGAACAAGTATGGGTTGATACACAAGATGCGTGACGGTGGCGCTTCATGCGACCACCATTTGTATTCGTCTTCGGGGCTGCCATGTGCCTGTCGGATTGAGGGATACATAGTTAACGACACGTGTATCCCAATAGAGGATGTTGACCCGTTCTGGAAGAGGTTTAATTTTGATCCAGCCTGTCCGCCGAACGAAGAGCCAGACTATGCAGCTGGTCTACGGGACATCACAGATACGCTATCGTCCATAGATGACCCTAATCAAAAGAAAAGTTTTTTCGCCAGGCTCTTGTCTGCTATTCCAGGGAGATCTAAAAAGAAGGAGCCAGAAAAAAGAGAGGATCCTCGGGGGCGTCCCAAAAAACCAGATCCCGCGAGGCACAGCGCATACACCCCCGCTCCAGATCTCCCAAGACATAGCTCCTACAACCCATCCTCGTCACAGGGGCCCAGCCAAGAAAACCCCACCCCATCCTCGCTGAATCGTTCGTTGTCCCAGTCAGCGTCGCGGTTTAAAACTCCTCGTGGACGACCTACAGAGCTCACCTTGGGTTTCCTTTGATGGTTTCGCCTGCGCAAGTACCGGTGATAGAAACGTTTAGGAGCGTCATTCCTAGCTAGGCCCAGCCGTTCGTCGCAGACATAAAAAACGTAGGCCCGGACGGTAACTGCGGTTTTCGATCAATTGCAGTGGGTTTGGGGATACATGAGAAAGTTTGGCCGGATATTAGGCGGGCAATGCAGAACGAGCTGGAAACGAACGAAGGGTGGTGGAGGGCGATGTTCAACAAAGAGGATGACAAATTGTACGGGTTCATTCCAGCATTCCGTACTACAACACGGTTCAGCTTACCCGGTCACGGGCATGTGGCTGCTCAGACATACGCTTGTGTGTTAGTCAACCTAGTTGGCAATCAGACCGAATCTTACTTCCCATTGAGAATCGGTCCTGACCTGGTTCCGGATCCACAGGTTATAGGCATCGCTAACTGGGGAGGTGATCAGTGGATATATATAAACCTGGTAGGGGATTTCCCAATGCCTAGGCCAAACCCTAATTGGGAAAGAAGCGCCGTACCGGCGGCGCTCAAATGGAAAACACGGTTCGGACAACGTTTGAAGGAGTATGAAGACATACGCCAGGGTTGGCAAAGGGAAACCTCTAACGTAGATCTAGACAGCTTATAGAAGACATAGTATCAATGGACAAAAAAGTCTATAATAATAATAATAATAATAATAATAAATATTAAATAATAAATAATAAATAACAATAATTTTAATAATAATAAATAACAATAATTAAATAACAAACTAATATTAATATTAATAACTAAATAATATAAAAAAAATAATAAAAATAATAAATAACAAATTAATATTAATATTAATATTAATAACTAATAAATAATAAATACTAATAAATAATGATAATTAAATAAAAAATATAGGGCTAAGACGCCACGTATAGTATCAATGGACAAAAAAGTCTATAATAATAATAATAAATATTAAATAATAAATAATAAATAACAATAATTTTAATAATAATAGATAACAATAATTAAATAACAAACTAATATTTACATTAATAACTAAATAATATAAAAAAATAATAAAAAAAATAATAATAATAAATAATAATAACTAAATAACAAATTAATATTAATATTAATAACTAATAACTAATAAATACTAATAAATAATGATAATTAAATAAAAATAATAGGCCTAAGACGCCACGTATAGGATTATACGTGGCGTCTAGGACCCCTTATATCAGCAGACGTCTGCTCAGCTACCAGACTTAGGCCTAAGACGCCATGTAAAGGCCTATACGTGGCGTCTAGGACCCCATATTATCAGCAGACGCCTGCTCAGACGCCCACTTTCAAATTTCAAAACTCCCGCGCGAACGACCGAGCATCCACACACGAGCCTATATCGGACGGCGACTGGAATACCAAACGAGCCGACGAGATTTCACCTGACACCAACATGATATGGAGGTAATTTTTAATATTATATTAGTGATGATGATTAGGTTAACATGATGATTAATATGTGTTGTTGATAGTGATGATGTTGATTATGTT
The DNA here is from genome assembly GCF_021521415.1 of Bidens hawaiensis. Lineage (NCBI taxonomy): Eukaryota > Viridiplantae > Streptophyta > Magnoliopsida > Asterales > Asteraceae > Bidens > Bidens hawaiensis. The sequence goes on from NW_027506521.1 coordinate 36,495, forward strand.
GCTTGGATGGATAAAACTGTCGGCCGGAGTCCGGCCGTCGGTTTACCTGGACTGTCAGACGCGGTGTATAGCTCTATACGTCGCGTCTGATATAATTTTTTTTTCTGTTTATTTTTAATAATAATAATATTATTAATATTAATATTATTATAAATATTATTATAAATTTTATTATCAATATTTATTACTAGTATTTATTATTTATTAATATTTTTATTATAATTATTATTATTATAATTATAATTATTATTTGTTATAAATATTATTAATAATATTTATTATTAGTATTTATTGTTATTATTAATATTTTTATTATTATTATTTGTTATAAATATTATTAATAATATTTATTATTAGTATTTATTGTTATTATTAATATTTTTATTATAATTATTATTATTTTTATTTGTTGTAAATATAATTATAAATATTATTATTAATATTTATCATTACTATTTATTGTTATTATTGTAATTGTTATTGTTTTAAGTATTATTATTTTTTATTATTATAGTTTGTGGATGACGAGATTGAGCACGAGCTCGAGCAACTCGGGCAGGGCGAGGGGCGGGGCCGCGGACCCCCCGAGGGCAACAACGTGTTGCTCATCTACCCTCATGTGCAGTTCGCTGAGGGTTCGGACGCCCACACACGATACATTCGCCTACGCCAGATGCACCCGTTTCCCAGCACGATTATTTGCTGGTCGTTTTTGGAGTCCTGTGACGCGCACCAGCGGGCGGCTGAGTACATTGGACAGGATACGCCCTGGAGCCGATGCTTCAGTATGCCACTATCGGCTCACCGGGAGCTGACACCGGAGGTTTAATCCACGATACGCGTTACGTAAGTTTACTCCACATTGTTATGTTTTTAATATATTATATTATATTATATTATATTATATTATATTATTGCAGGCCCCGCGCGCCTGGTACGCCAGAGATTGAGATGAGGGTGCCAGGTGCCGATACGACACAGTCGGAGGTTTACTTCCGCATGTTTGGTCATGACGTCCATCTCTCGATGGAGGAGTTCGTGGTTGCTCTGGGCTTATACACTGCGCAGGAGGTACGCAACCCGATATACACGGAGAGCATCCACCAGATGCCGGAGGATGAGCTGCGGGTATGGTGGCGGGCCATCAGCAATCACGACTACGGGGATAGGACCTTGGGCACCAGTTCCAAGGTCTCGTCTATTAGGGACGCGCTGCACAGGTACGTTCTTAAAATGTATTCTATTGTTTAGTATATAATATAATATAATATAATATAATATAATATAATATAATATAATATAATATAATATAATATAATATAATATAATATAATTATTATTGTTATTGTTAATAAATTATATTATCTTATATTACACAGGTACCTTCACAGGCTGATTGCGATGCCCATTGCGGGTCGCAATTAGGGCGCGGATCATTGCAGCCTACGCGACCTATTTTTTTTGAGGTGTCTGCTGACTCATAGGCACTGCAACCTCGCTAGGGGGTTTGCAGACTATTTTGTCGCCTACCAGTTCAGGCAGGGACGAGAGTCCTTGATGGGTGGTGGGTACGTCACTCAGCTTGCGATATCTCTGGGGCCATGGAGACCTGGTGGACGGCCTGCGTATCACTCCGACCCCTCCCTGCCCGCTGGACCGCCAGCGTTGCAGCGGCATGCACATTGTGCCTTCATTCCCCGGGCCCCACGGCCCGCGGGACCGACCGGTGGCGGGGCACGTGTGCCTTACGTCCCGGTGCCTTTAGTCGAGCCTCCCCCGATCGCGGCACCGGAGGTGGAGCTTGTACATGAGCCTGTCGACGAGGGGGAGGGGGCCGGCGGGGATCCTGACGACGGTGGTGCCGGACGTGAGGATCCGGGCGCATCTCAGGTACGTTTTAATATATTATCCTTTTATCGTTTCTTTTAATTCGACTTCGTATTAAACGTATTTCTGTGGTTTTGTTGTTAGGAGTCGACGTAGCACGTTCGACGCACATATCGCGCGGTGCGTCTGGGTCCCACCGCTGACGCTAGGTTGGAGGCCCTAGAGTTGGAGATGAGGCGGATGTCGCGCCAGACGGACTGGCGGATGAGCCAGATGTCGCGCCAGATCGACTGGCTTGTTGCCAGTCGGGTAGCGGAGCTGTCTGGACAGCAGTACACCGTGCCACCGCCACCGCCACCACCCCCAGTTTTAACCACGAGGCGAGCACGTTTGGCGTGAGACGCGGTCGGGGCAACGACGTGGATGCCCTGGACGGTTCGGGGCCGAGGCGCAGGGGAGAGGACGACACCGACGTTGGTGACGCGTTCGGGGGGCTCGTGGGCCACGACGACGACATGGGCATGGACATGGGGACTTCACATAGATTTTATGTTTTAGTTGTCGTATTTTCTTTTATTTGTACAGATTTAACAATGATTTTTGGTATATATATGTGTTAACTGTTTTTCACCGAAAGGATGTTAAATAATAAATAAATAATTAATTAATATATAATGATAATAATAATAATAACAAAATAACAAAGAAAAAAAATAAAAAAAAACATAATAAGACAAAACTGGTTGGATTTTCTAGGAACACCGACCTATACGCCGCGTATAGACCTATACGCGGCGTATAGGCCGGTGTTTTAGCAATTGGGCGGTGTTCCTAGAAAATCCGTTTTCATAAGATAGATTTTTTTATTTTATATTATGCTAATACGTCAATTAAACCAGATGGTGATGGTGTGGTGCCGATTCATCATTTAAATTATGGAGAAAAATTTTTAAAATAAGTATTTTTAAAAATAAGTTTTAAGTTTTATTTGTAAATAATTTCTAAAAATAGATATTTTAAACTAGTTTTGACGACTAGTTTTTTGATGTCAACGAGTAGTTTACAAAACTAGTCGCGACAACTATTTTAGGCTAAGAAAAATTCAGGTCGAGTATTTTGACGCTCTAAACTTGTCGGGACGGCTAGTTTAGGTAAAAAATAGTTTTGATGAGTTTTTATGAAATTTTTACTTTTCTTATTATTATATTAATATATATAATTTTACTCATAATTAGCTTTTCTTTTATAACTTTTAAAATATAAAGTTTTATTAAAATTCAAATACGCCATTGAGACGTGCTTTTTTTATCTACGTGCGACATAAGATTTATTCAAAACCGAGCGGGTAAAAAAACCTCGATATAAATTTGACCGGATCGGTTTTGAATAAATCTTTTGTTTGCGCGTAGATAACGAAAAGTATATCTCAATGATGTATTTGGATTTTAGTAAAACTTTATATTTTAAAAATTATAAAAGAAAAACTATAATTATGAGTAAAATTAAATATAATAATATAATTAAGAAATGCAAAAAAACTCATAAAAACTCGTGCAGACTATTTTTACCTAAACTAGTCGTCCCAACAAGTTTATGGCGTCAAAATACTTTAAAATTTCTTAGTTTGAACTAGTTGTCGCGACTAGTTTTGTAAACTACTCGTTGACACCAAGAATCTAGTGTCACGATTAGTTTAAAATACCTATTTTTGTAATTATTTATAGATTTTTTTTGAACGGCCAACAAATATAGAATGCCTAGGTACTCCGTACGGGGTGACCCAATGGCAAAAGGCCACCGCCAGTTGGCCCAACCCAGTCGTACGGAGCCTTTAAGCGCCTCCAAGTTATCTCTAGTTCCGGGGAAACCCACCGCCCAAAGGCCCACTGATGGTAAAACCCGGATGCCCTCATGATCAAACTGAAAATCACAAAGATCTCAGTCTTACCCACATCCCCCAATATATTGTAAGTAAGAATTAAACTTCAGTCTCTATTGAAAAACCCGAACTCCCTTACCACTACATATTTTGAGAATTTTCCCCAAATTCTATGATACCAATGGCAAACACCATCCCCCGCCTCCCATTTTTGGGATTTTTCCATCGTCAAAGAAACGTCAAGAATTCCATGACAATTCCATCGCCAAACTTGAACTTTATCCTTTTTTTTTATTTCAATTAGTTAGCATTTAAACTCATTTTTGTTGGTTAAAAAAATTTATTTGCTATTTTTTAAAAAAAAATCTGAATACATAATTTTTTTTAACATCCCGGTATAAATTTTAACGAAAACAGATTATTTTGATAATAAAAAAAATTTGTTCTCGTAAACGACTTTGACACTTCAGGAGTGAACGTCTCGCAAAGGCACTAGACCTTGAAGACGAAGACTATTGTGGGTCCGGGGCGGTTTTGTTTGACTTTATTGAATTTTTAGTTATTTGATTAATATATATCCCAGACATTTAGAAACACTTAAACCCACCACCATATTTCACATTTTATACGTCCATAACATATGTTGAGGGTGTGAAAGGTGAAACTCCCGATTGCCTACGTGACGCTTTTTTCACATTTCATGTTCATTGCAAAGTGCATAGCCTAAAATGGTGTTATCATTAGAGAAAGTGAAAGGTGAGTGGTCTTTATCTAATTTATAATGCAGTTTATTAATTATTTGTAATAGTTACTTATCATTCAAAATGTCAATTCAAACACGACAGCACGATACATGTAATTCTGTTCAATGAAATCGATCAACAATGACATTCTCAAAATTGTATGTTTGTTTGATTGCATCTAGGTGTTACAAGACAAGGAAGGTTGAAGGGTCTGGAACCTTCAACTCCGTTAAATACTTACCGACAAAAGAAAAAACAGACTTCAATGCCATAAGGTAATGAAGATGACAAATTTAACAATCCATGTTTCAAATAACAAAATAAATTTTGTTATTATTTATATCTCTACTATATATAAAGAGTGAGAGAAGTACCTCTTAAAATTTAAGAGGTACAAGAATTAATGCTCATTTTACCATTCTTGTTGCATGTCTTAAATTGATTAAAGGGGTATTATAGCATTTGATTCAATCTTTCCCACGATTTATTTGATTCATTAAATTATAATTACATATTTTACCTCTCAATTATACTAAACTTTTGTAAATTTAATTAATATTTACCCTTCTACCCCTTAAGTTTACCCATGTATTTGACCAATTTATTATTTTTTTTCTTTTCTTATAAATCTTTTATTTTATTATGTATTTAAAAAAACCCGAACATGCCGTTGTGACGTGCTTATTTTTGTCGATGTTTTGATATAAAGTTTGTTAAATATCGATGTGTGTGTTGTAATGCACAAGTCCTTATTGCATCAATGTACATGTCATTAAAGAGTATAAGTTGAAACTTCTTATTTTTAACTTGTTTTGAAAGATTTTTTTTTCACTTATACATACATGTTTATTCATATTTATTAAAATGTACCCCAAATGCAAATAATAAAAACTTAGTAATGTTAACAAGCTTCAACTTAATTTAAAAAATATGTTATGCATTAAAACTCACATAATATATAAAATTTAATGACGGTAAACTATTTAAAAAATCTATAAAAGTAAAAGTCAATATTAGTTACATGTATGAGTTATAATTTAAAATGCAATAGGTAACACATCAGCGCGTTGTGCCGGTTTAAATGTATAGCCAGTAAAAAAATGTAGTCAACACTCAAATAAAAAGTATTAAAAGAACAAGAAAAAACCTTGTGCCGTGGTGACGAACATACACGAATTCAGTTAGTATAAGGTCAGCACTTAGATTTTTAATTTTTAATTATTATGTTTGTGATTGTCTGATTGATATTTTAATATTTATGTTTCAGTTTATTCCACTGAAACAAAGTTTGAAAGTAAGTGTCAATTTGAATGTTAAATTATCACTCATTTGACATGTTTAATTAATGCTTCGACTCGAAATCTTTAATAAAAATTAAACAATTAACGTAATAAACTTTTGTAAAATATTACACAAATAAGAAAACTAGCATATGTACTATAAGCTATATCACAAGAGGATTGATAAACTAACATAAACACGTATCACATACGTAACAGATTGTTGTCGCCACAGCATCGCGCGGGTTTATACTAGCAAACTATAAACTATATCACGAGACTATTGATAAACTAACATAAACAAGTATCACGTTGTAGATTGTTGCCGCCGCAGCATCACGCGGGTTTGATACTAGTTTTAGTATTATGACCTAGTTATTATGTGGACTTGATATAAAGTTTTTTTATGGACGAACAAGCCTAAGCAAGAAACTAAGAAGCTGCAATGCGTAAATATCAAAAAATGGGCTAAGACCTACAAAATATCCCATCACCGTTCTCATATCCTCATTTTCTTTGTTAATAAGAAATCTTATAGAGAGAGATGTTGAAATTATGGATCGATTCGGGTAAGTCAATATGGCCAAATGGGTTATGACCCGTGAGAGTTACACCGTAAGGTGACGAACAATAAACCCGCTTAAATTAGTTCACCAGGATAGACGCTTTAACGAGATAAAATTACATGGAGCGGGCTTTGGAGTAAAGATGGACTTATTGGCCCGTTGGGTTTATAACGAATAAGATTAGTTATACCCGATAAAAAGTTATATAAATATATGATATTTTATAACCTTAACCTAATCTTAATATAAGTCCATAAACTCTTCCTTACTCCACCCTAGCCGCTGGCCACCTGTACCATCGTAGCTGTCCAACCGCCGACGCCTGTCCAGCCACCGCCGCCTGCCAGTGCCACCGCCGCTAGCCGCTACCTACAGCCGCCGTCGATTACAGTTGACCGGCGCCTCCCGCTGCTATCCGCACTCTCACCGCTGTCGTTGCCTCCGTGCACCGCCACCGCTGGTCGTTGGTCTCGTTGTGTCACCTAGCTTAGTTCGTTATCCTTCGGTGTCTCAACCGGTTAATTATTAACCAAGGTGAACTTAATTATATTGTTAGTTATAAATATATATTTATTGTTTGACTCGTACTTGTATTATATGTAACCGGATCCTGTCGGGTTTAGTTTCGGTGATGATTACTTGTTTATATTCCGCTGCGCATATATTGATTAATTGGATTAATTAATTATTTGTCACATATTATTGAACCGTGTTTAATAATAAATTTTTGACCGATCACCACAGGAACCCAACAGTGGTATCAGAGCCTTGGTTGCAACATACAAGTCGAATCCGGTATTTTCACCGGTTCTACATCATAAGCTTCAAGGTAGTTGACGTTTTTGATCTGGATAAAATTTTAGGGCAATTTTAGTTTGGTCAAAATTTTATTTATTTTATTTGACCAAAATATTGTCCAACATAATTTTCGTTGAATATGTAAATCTGGCCCGACCTTGTTTGTTTGGTTGAATGATTTTATTTTGGCCATATGGATGGTTCAAAAGTTGTATTTAATTTTCTGTTTTATTTTATGGTTTTTGGCAACCTTGATGATTCAAAATTGTAATAGATAGGGTTTAGTTTTTCATTACTTGTATTAGTGTAATTTTGTAATGAAGAAGACCCGGAGGAAAACCTAGGATGGGCTCATGGAGTTCTTGAAGTCAGTGGGAGTTACCAAAGATGGCGGGATACACCAAGAGTCCATCATTGTGGTTGTTTTGTGTTATGACCCCTTGACCCGATTGATCTTGCTAATAGGCTCTAGCAAGATTAATCACTAATCTGGCCATTTAAGATTTACACATTCTTATTTGCTATTGTGGTTGCTTGCTTAATTATAATAGGTTATAATACCACCAACCTAATACCAAATACTTTAAAATATAATTAACCAATCATGTTATGCAAAATTAAACTAAATTTAATTTTCCATTACTAATAACTTAATAGGTAAAACTATTAACTTAAATTTGGTTAGTATTATCGCGACAAACTTAGTTTTAATAGGTTATATAAAACTAAGTGTCCTGAGAGATGAAAGGGTTTATCAAGTTGTCCCGATCAACGAAGTAAACCACAATTTACTTAGTGTCTCTCAAATTTGTGACAAGTAATACTTCACTCTCTTCATAGAACATGAGTGTCTGATTCTGAAGCAAGGTTTTCAGGTCCTAGAAGAATGGATTCTGATGCGTACTCCAAGATACAATGATGCTTACATCTTAGATATGAGAAGCTCGTATTCACAACAAGCTGCTTCTGGTCTACTGTCTAAGGCCTCGGAAAATGATTCATCAATATGGCACAGACGTCTGGGTCATGCCAAATTTAAGAATGTAAACATACTTGTGAAAGGAGTGCATGTGAGGGATTTGCCTTTTAAAACATTCTCTTGCATTGAAAAATGTATTTCCTGTTCGAAATGCAAGCAACATAAACTTCCTTACAGGCCCAAGACTGTAAATTCTATAGATTCCACTCTTCAGCTGTTACATATGGACTTATTTGGTCCAATTCATCTTTTGGTAATAGGTCGAAAAGCTTATTTCCTTGTTACTACTAATGACTTTTCCTGTTTCAGCTGGAATTTTCTTTTAGGGCATAAAGATGAAACCGCTCAATTTTTCATTAAGGTTATGACTCTTGTGGAGAACCAAACAGATTAAAAGGACAAGTGTATTTGAAGAGACAATGGAACTGAATTCTGCAACAAAGCTGTGAATGGTTCCTGTCACTCAAAGGGGATTGATCGTCAGTTCAGTGCCCCGTATACTCCACAACAAAATCAGCTTGCTGAACGACATAACGGAACTCTCATCAAAGCTGCAGGAACCAAGTTGTCATTTCCATTGTTCTTCTGGGGTGAAGCGATTAATGTTGCATGCTTCATCCAGAACCGTGTGTTGTTGAACAAAAAATCCATATGAGTTCTACTACAAGACGAAGCCGCAAGTCAACTATTTCAAGAAATTTGGATGCCCATGTACTCTGCTTTACACAAATGCCAATTCAGGTCTCAAGTTAGCTGAAAAGGCAGATGAGTGTTACTTTGTTGGATATGCTGCTAACAAAACGGCTTGTCGAGTATACAACAAGAAATCAGGGGTAATTGCGGTATCCTTCAACATTGACTGGCAAGAGCTTAATCCATAAATGCTCACACGTGTCCAAATTAGTTGTTTGATTATGATAACCCGTTCAATCAATTTCGTGGTATTTCTACCCCTCCAATTGTAGTCGCTCCTATCTCAAGTACAGTGCCTTAGTTTGTGTTTATTCAAGTTATTTCAAACAGTTTGGGTGATGTTGATTTGTTTGTTGGTCCTTCAAAAAGAAATGCATTACCTGTGGCTTTAACCAGCACTTGATCATGTTCTTCAAGCAACTGACCCAACATATGTTGTTCTCGTTGAAGATGCCTCTGATTCTGATTCAGACTCTTCATACTTGTCAGCTGACAACATTGAACAGAATTCCACTGAGCCTGTAGTTGACTCTCATCCAGAATCTAGTGTGGCGGATACTTTTCCCACACCTCCCTCAACAGATGTAAATGTACAAGTTGTTGCTGAAGAGGTTGTTACTAATGAAGTTCCTATTGTTGCTTCTCACGACACTGAACCTTCAGCAATTGTTTTTCCCTTCATGGAGTATCTATGGGATGGTCCCATATCTACAGAGCATGTGGTTGATCAACCTGATGTCATTCAACCAGCCACTGATGTTCTAATCAATGCTCCCAGTGTGTTTCATCCAGTTGAAAGTCTTACCATTGAGCTTCAAGTGGATCTGATTCCTCATATGCCCATCCACATATCACACCCAATAGAGAACATAGTTGGCTCTCCCTCTGCCGGCATTCAGATAAGAAGCTAATCAGAAACTGTTAACAAATGTCTTTTTGCTTGTTTTATTTCTCAGGTTGAACCTAAGGACTATCGTGTCACTCTCAAGGAGAACTCCTGGGTTAAAGCTATGCAAGAAGATATGTTGCAGTTCAAGAAGCTTAATGTGTGGAAGCTTGTAAAGAAGCCAGAGAACAAGAGACTGATTGGTAATAAATGGGTGTGTAGAAATAAGAAAGATGATAAAGGGGGTTATTATAAGAAATAAAGCACGGCTCGTGGTGCAAGGTTTCTCACAGCGTGAAGGACTTGATAATAATGAAGTTCATGCTCCCGTTACTAGGCTTGAAGCTATTCGTATCTTTCTAACCTATGCATCGTACATGAATTTCAAAGTATATCAAATGGACGTGAAGACCGCTTTCTTGTATGGAAAGGTGAAAGAAGAAATTTATGTATAGCAACCGCTAGGTTTTGAGTATTATGCTTACTCACTTGACAAAGCTCTCTATGGCCTTCATCAAGCACCTCGTGCTTGGTATGCTACTTTGGCAGAACATCTATTAGAGAATGGATATAGGATAGGTGTTATTGATTAAAAACTTTTTATCAAGAAGGTTGTCAACGATCTGATTCTGGTCCAAGTGTATGTTAACGACATTATCTTTGGGTCAATGAGTAATAATATATGCAAAGAGTTTTTAGAGGTAATGCAGCGTCGGTTTTAGATGAGTTCGTTGGGAGAATGACATTATTTATGTGCCTACAAGTTGAGCAGAAGACGGACGGGATTTTAATTCATCAAGAGAAATATGTCCATGAAATTGTTCAGAAGTTTGGGTTCAATGATGCTACCTCCTGCATCACTCCGATTGCTACAATACCGGTGTTATCTCCAAATCCATCGGGAAAGCCAGTCGATCAACATCTTTATAGGTCCATGATTGGGTCCTTGATGTATTAGTCCAGACATCATGTTCCCTGTTTTCCAGTGTGCCAGATATTAGTCAGATCTGAAAGAATCTCACTTAATTGCCGTCAAACGTTTCTTTAGGTATCTCAAGGAAAAGTCTCGTCTGGGTCTTTGGTATAAGACTCTCCTTTGGTACCGCATGCTTATACCGACAGTGATTATGGGAGATGCAATTTAGACAGAAAGTCAACATCGGGAGGATGTTAATTCCTGAGAGATCGGCTAATTTCTTGGAATTGCAAGAAGTAGAATGCATTGCTGCCTCCAGCTACTGCTCACAAGTCATATGGATCAAGCATCGAGATTACGGTTTGAATTTCTTTAACACCCCAATCAAGTATGAGAATGATGCAGCAGTTTGTATTGTGAAAAACCTAGTCCAACACTAAAAGACAAAACATATTGACATCCAAATGCATTTCATTCATGATTGTTTTGACCGTAAGATTTTCAATATTGAAAAGGTCCACACCGACTACAACTTTGTAGACCTTTTTACCAAAGCCTTTGGTCGTGCCCGATTTCTATTTCTTGTAGAGTAACTTGGCAAGATCTATTTTGATTAAAAAATTTAAATTTGTAAATATTTTTCAAATATGTCACAAATTTAGAGGGAGAAAATGAGGTAAGTTTAACTCACCAAAAAGATTTTATGTTTATTTTAAGGAAAAAAATTGAGCTTTCGTCTCATCAAAAGATTTTATCTTCTATTTAAGAAATTCAGAAAAATTATCCAAGAGAAGTTTTCCCTTTTAGAGGGAGTTCCCATCAAGAGGGAATCAGATATTTTAAATATTATTCCAAAAACTTAGGGATATTGATCCGACCTTTTGGAAAATGATAAATGTTCCTAACACATGAAAATAGTAGATCAAAAGCCAACAAGATCATTGATTGATGTGCAGATAGGCTTGACAAATGAGTAGGTTTTATTGTGATATAAACTAATATCCTTCTATGCTAGTGGTTATAATTCTATGAAGCGGTTACATATCTCCAACCAATGTCATATCAATGAAGGCAGAAATATAACTACCCAGTCATACATGAGCGCATTAATGATTTGTCAACTTAAAAATTAATCTATTTTGCTTTAAAATACTGAAAATCCATAAGTAAAAGTAGACAACTATAGAAGTGCTTAAAAATGTAATGTCAACAAAATCATCGATGATTGGCAAACAAAAAGGGGTAATATAAGAACCACTTAAGGTGGGCGGTAAGTCTAACAGCAGTAAGCCCTAAACACCTTAAATGAAGGCATGTAAGTCCGACTTGCGTGGCATGTAAGTCCATGGTTCAACCTTTAAATTGTTTGTAGAATTTGCAAATTATATCAAAAGTTGAGATATGCTTTAAATGTTTTGATCAATCATTAGGGGGTTGGAGTTAATTGGGGGGAACTGGTAACTCAAATTAAGCTTGAATTATGATGGAGTCAGTAACCAGTCCGATTTAGTGGGGACGACACTAGTATTATGCTTAATACGTACCTTAACGTATCATAATAGCATCAAAATACTTTTTATGCTTAAAGTGGACAAAATATATCTACAATCAACTTTGGGTTCTTGGCACAATAATATCAAAATAGAAGTGTGATGTAAGACGTTAGCGAACAATGTGATTCCATGTTGTGATCTTTCTCGCAAAATATTAGAATAATTTGTTAGAATTATTAAGTTTACAATATTAATTTCATCTTTACTCCTTAATCTATTTTTAAATTAATTTTATTTTATTTTGTTTTTATGTTTTAAATTAAAATCATATTTTTGGTTATTTTAATTTTATTTTTTTATTTTTAATTTTCTTTTATTTTTATTTTAATCCTTTTAGTTTTAAATAATTAACTTTGTTGCTTTACATTAAGGTCCCTCTTGTAAATGTTGTCAAACGCGTAGACCAACAAAATAAATCATGTATATATTTGAATGTATGGATTCGGTGTATAAATAATTTTCAGGTTTAAATGGGTGAATATTTTCATAGTTCGGTGGTTGAGAGTCTAAAATGTTTTAAAACCTGTGAGGATTTGACCCTATCGCGTAATATGCTGACCCTATATAAAGGACCAACCAAATTCTCTTACACTTTATCACCCTTCATTTTTTTCAAGACCTCTCAACTCTCTCTCTTTCTCAAACCCTCCATCGCCTCCAATCTCAAACAACAAACAAATCCGCTTTCATCCTTTGTGATTCACACTTGATAATCATCCACCATGAATCAATCATCATCGGTATTACATAATTTCATGTTCAAATTGTTGATTTCATCTTGTTCTTGTATAATGGTCATAACTGAACCAACTTAAGATCAAAGGAACCAATATTTTTTGTTGTTGTTAGATTGAACCATAGATTATCATCATCGATATCAATATGAACCTTTGGACCGAGTTGATTTGATTTTTGTATAGTTTTATTAGGTTTTTAGTGTTGTTGGATAACCGGACTTTATGAAGTCCAATTGGAGTTCTTTGAGGCTGTGTATGTATATAAAAGATGTACATAAGGTTAATTCGGGTCAAGGCGACCCTAGGTGTTTGTGAAATTAAAGTTTTGGAAAACTTAATTTGAATAAGATCATACTTGATTTGAATCAGATCGCACAGAGATTTGAATCGGATCGCACAAAGCTTTCAATCGGATCGCTTAAAAATTGTAATCGGATCGCATAAAGAATTTGAATCGGATTACAAGAACTATTGATTCGCTTCGCATATGATTTAAATCTGTCACACCCCGTTAAGCAATTTGCGGAAGCATAAAACGGAAATGTAACAGACACCTCTGATATCAACCACATTGTTTATAAAGAACAATAAAAACTAGATTACAATATTTTACATCGATCTAACTTTGATTACAACTAGGTGATGCAAACTAAATCCAGCCCGTTAAGCAGCTTTTCTTCCTATCAACACACTTACATCAATTCACCCAGTATTGATCGCAAGTCAAACACGTAGCACATTAACTTTCTAATCCAATCCAGTACCTGAAAAACATGTTAAAACGGGTCAACTATAAATATTTGGTGAGTTTCACGGGTTTCAAGAAATTAGTTGTGCGTACAACAATCACAGTTTGTAAATACGCAAGTATGTATGTATGTACGTTCATAAGTACGTTTGTTTGTATGTTTATGATGTAATTATGCTAAGCTACAGTGAAGCCTTGACTGTTCATGCTGCGTGACTCCATTTTCCACCCTCAATCAACCACTACTGTGGCCCCCTTTCCGCTCACAACATGCCCCGAGTAGCCATGTCTAACACTACATAGCGTGTTTGTATAATTATGGTTAAGTGCAAATGGTTTTATGTCTCGGAAAACAGTGCCGGCTCCGTTTGGGTTTGTCAAATCAATAGTACTATTCACAAGCCACCGGCTTGAAGTTAATCACTATGTTCGTGGGGACTTTCGTGTGTTAGCACTTAGATAATTCCCATCATCAAACAGTTCAGAATATATATAGATATGTATCAACATGTTTTTCACCCCAAAAGTTCGTAAAAGCAGTTTAAAAGTGGGGTCATGAAACACACAGTTTAGTAGGGATTCAGTACAGCATCAGCTTGTAGTTCGTTTGACTCGTATCACTAACCCCTATAATCAATATTATAATAATATTAATATTTTAATATTATTATAATCATTATACTAAACTGGGCTGTATAACTAATCTGGGTATAACTGGAATGCCCAGAAAGTGTCAATAGTGTTGGATTGTGATGTTGTTCAATGTCTAATACTCAAAACGAACTTTGCTCAGTTTCCCCGTTCTTCTAGCTGGGCCAAGTTGTTCGTTTATGCGTTTAGAAAACAATTATGGGGAAGTAAGCTTGGGTAAATGTGTTGGTCGATAAAATGATTAAGTTATAAAGAAAGATCACACATTGGGGTTCCGGATTTGCTATGTGGCCCGTTTCCGTTTATTCAGTTTGATTTGAGGAGAAATGCGCACAATCTATAGTTTCTCATAAAAAGGGTCCTTTTTACATAATTAATCCAAAAATATGATTTTTGATCACTCTTGGTGTTCTGATATTTCCGCAGGTTCGTTAATCACGAACTTGCCGATTTTTATCAGAATTGAATTTGTTTAATTTTCAAATTAGCATAATTAATTAACCGTTAATCATTAAATTATGAAAATTTAGCCACTTATCAAATAAAATATGTATATTTTTATAAAAAAATTTTTGGAATTATTTACTGGTTTATTAATTTATAAAAATTCATTTTACTCGCTATATTTAGCCTAAAAATCATCTGTTTATCCCAAACGATTTCCAAAAATTCCACAAAAATTCCTGGATGCTCAAATTATATCCCAAAACCATCTGTGTCAATTCCATAATGTAAAAACCTTGTTCAATATTCTTTTCGGGCTAAAAACGACTATAAAAGCTCATATGAACGCAAACGCATAAAACCTACTTAGGCTTTTCCAAATGCTCCCAAATTTCATGTGTGATCAAAATTTACCAAATCTAAGTTCCCCAAATATCTTCATAATTTTTCAAGCATTTTAACTATTTTTCCCAAATAAACGTCATAATTCGATAATAAATTCGCCAATATTCTCGGGTGGTCGAAAAATTACCAAATTTGAACAAGGACTCAATGATAGGGTCCCTGATGTTCCTGGAAATTTTCATGACCTAACAATATGTACATCATAATCCGATCCTAAACAGCCCGTAAACGTATGATTTGGCAATACCTTAGCAGTTTTGGTTTGTTTTCGCCCTTTTAATCAATTTTTTTAGGTTCTTGTACTTCTATGCAAGCTAGATACAGGTCCTATACCACAAACTAAGCAAGTTTCATCAACATACCAGCCCCATAACTTAGGGTTTCGGCTAGGGTATAAAACCGAACTTTTGAATCTTAAAAACGCCGTTTAAACCCTCTAATCCGTGTTTATGGCAAAAAAAAAAAAACAATCAAACCAGGTTCCTAACCATGTGTATGATCAAAACATGTTTATGGACCATTTTAGGATTTTTTCATGGTTAGGAATGATTTTTGGTAATCAAACTATGTTTATATGGTATTAATCAAGATTAAACAAATATAAAATTGATTAAAATTGATGTTAATACCTTAGTTTTGGCTAGAGATATAAAAGAGCAGCCAGTGATTCTGTAAACTTTCTGGAAGTGGGTTTTAAAATATCTTTGTTCCTTACAAATGAAGATTCATATCAAGAATATATATTTGGGTGGGTTTGGCGTATGGAAAGGGTTTTGGGCCCCCTTGGGCCCATTTTGGCCCAAACTTCTGGATTTGTAAGCCCGTACGTGAAATTTTGAGTTCAAATTTATTTCGGGTTCGGTTTTTGGCGTGAAAAATATATCGGGTGCGTCAAACAGCGCGAAAACGAGTGTATTTCGGCTATTTTTGTATAAATTTATAAAAACACACTTTAAGTTAGTAAAATTCGAAAATATTTTCACGGATCGCTTAAAAAATTTCAAGTAAGTGTTTGGTAAGTCTTTTTCGGCTTAACGGATGATACAATGCTTGGTTTGTTACTATCTTTCGCGTTTAAATCTATAGCGGGTAGTTAAACGAATATGTTTTCGTTTAACTTGTTTGCTATCGAAATAAGGCCATAATACTAATATATTAGCTTATATTAATCGTATATCACTTATAGATGGTCCCCCGAGATATATGGGTTATAACCAGACCCGTTCGGTTAATCGTTCGATCGTTACGTAATATGCGTTTAATCGTTAAATCGGTAACTGTATATTAGGGTGTACCTGGTTTGGGCTCAAATGTCACAAAATCGCATCGATGCGATTCATCTATACTTTTCCATTGGTATCCTTGTGCATGCGATGTGATTAGATTTTTATGTGATGCAATTGGTATCCTTGTGTGATGCGATTCATCAATACTTAGCAAAATTTTCAAAAATTTAAATTATTTTATGTTCTGATTTTCTATTTAAATTTAGTCTTTTTATTTTATTAGCTTGTTTCTATTTTATAATACATCAATTATAATGTTTCTATTTGATGTTTTTTTTGCAGAAACATAACATGTATTGTTCTCTTGATCTTCCCAAGAGCAGAAAACATAAAGTGTATACTTCAATGATAAAGGGACTTAGGGAGACTCCTTTAATGCATTCTATCTCTACCAATCCAGAAATTCATACCTGCTGGATTAAACAGTTCTAGACAAATGCCAAGACTTCTAAGGACAAAAATTCTATTACATATGAAGTGGCTCGGAAGAAATTGAAAATCTCTGAAGCAGATGTTAGAAGAGCTCTGAACATCAAAGACGTTGAAGATCATTTCTTCAAGAAGATTAATGTTAGAGCATAATGTCTATTGCTAGGGTCTTAGATATATTAGATATGAGTGTATAGGACTTAAAATGTAAAATGTATGTTTTGTATGTTGAAGATAGTGAATAAGTCAACAAGACCGCATAAGCTATGCGACGCATATATTATACGCCGTATAATATATACGGACTTGGTAAGCTACATGTTGTTTCCTGATGTGTGTCTAATAACCCTATAATAATGACCCTCACAACTAAGCCTTAATATTAAAACGAAAATCCTAAAACCACACACAACCAGCAAGTGTACTGATCACAAGTAGTATAGACCTAGGAAGTCCGAGTATCGAACACGTGGACACGTAAGACGCTAACGATTACTAACCCTTGACAAGACCTACCTTAGAATAATATTTAATTGATTTTTGGTTTTTACTTAACTGGACTAACTGGACTAACTAACAAAACTTACCAAAAATAGAAAACTTAACGGGGAACTAACTGAGTTGACTTCGGATGGAGAAAAACGTCTACCTAGGTTTGAATCAAATTGTAGGCCTAACAAGCTAATGGATTGAATGACTTCAAGACACCGGTCCCTAAAGATGACACGACTAAGGATCGCTCGGGCTCACTGGATCACCTCTAGGTCTCACTCAATAAACCCTAACTACTCAAAATCGGCTAAAACGACCAAACCGGGAAATAATTGCTAACGTGTTCTAATGCTAGATCACCTCTCGGTCTCACCAACACTCGACCCTAATGGCAATGAATACTACACAACCAAGGATAGAGGAACAATTCAACTTAAACCAAAATAGATCAACTAGTCACTCAAAACACTTAAACCTGAAAAGAAACGAACTCGCTCTCGCGCAATCCTTATTCTAGCATGCAAAGGCAATGAGACAACCCTAACTTCTTATCACCTATAGGTCTCAAAGAAGGTGTCTAACCGCTGTACTTAATCCAATAAATCATGCAACAAAACTCTACGGTTGTTCCTACCGCAAACAAACCCTAAACACCAAGTCTAGAATCAAACAATGCACCGATCAATCAATACAAAACTAATCAATCAACACACAGGGTTTATGCAATAAATTAACCAAAATTTCCAGCCCTTAAACACAACCTATTTCATGTCTAAATCAAACTTTACAATAATCATCATTCCTAGGTAGAACTAACAAGATTAGCCTATGATCATAATTGGACAGCCATGAACCTTTAATAAAACCATTAATAAACTCATCTTAAACATCAATTCAAACACTCAATAATCAATACTAATCAATAACAAGTCAATATCTCAAGTAATTGCAAAACTACTAATCAATTGAACAAGTAAATCAAAGTATATGAACAATGAAAAAGGTGTAAGGATATGGATGTTTATGGGCTGCTCGTGGCTGTAAAAACTGATGGTGAATGATCCCGAGGCTTGGTTCTTGTGTCTTCTTCCTTCCCTAGCCGCCACAAGCTTCAAACCCTAACCAAAAAAACTTTTTTCTCCTTCCTTCTCCCTGCTGCTGCTGCGATCGCTGCTTCTGCCCCCTCCAGGGTTTTTTTTTTCTTTTTTATTTTATGATATAATATAAGGCTTGGGATTTTTCATATCGTAGACGGGCCGGGCTTTGAGTTTTACTTGAAAACATATGCGAAAAAGGCTCGTAAACTGCTCCAAAAGTCCGGTTTTTCTTCCTTTCCACCCTTTTGCCTACAAGATAAATAAAAATATGTAAAAGCTATCTAAAATGAGTTAAAACACATAAAATGTAATACAAAAACGTAGATAAAAGGTGCAGAAAATACATGTTTTACAACACATCATTTCCTATAAATAGGGGACTTATGCGTTATTGTGTATACTTTTGGTCTGTGTTAGGGAGAGAGAGAGTAGAGAGAGAAAGTTGTTGTAAAGTCATATCTTGTAATCTTTCAAGTTATCAATGAATATGTGGTTAATGTTTATTTGTTTGTGTTCATTCTCAATGGATTCTGCACATTGAGATATAGGCTGTAACATCTAGAGATCCTGAGTGTCATCTACATCAGCAATCCAAGTCTTTTCAAGTGGTATCAGAGCATTATGGCTCATTACTAGCTTGAAAACTACAAGTTTTCAAAGTTTTTCTCTCTATCTACCAATTCAACCGTCAAAAGTTCTTCAAACTTTCACAAGTTGTTCCTTACCTATCTGTGACAAACTCTTCAGAAATTCACTCAATTTTATCATTATTTGAACCTTCAAATGATCAAAATACCAAAACCATGTTTCATACCATATATGTTTTTCCAACGTATAAGTCATTGCCGTATAACTTATACGCCATATATGTTATAAGGTGAATAATTATACGTTAGCTGCTTATCCGTTAACCATCAAACTTATCCGTTGACCATTATACTTATACGTTGCCTTGACCTTCATACATGTACGCTGACCATCAAACATATCCGCTGACCATCAAACATATCTGTTGACCTTCTTTGACCAAAATGGAAAATTTAAGTGCGTTTGTGTCACAACCTTCAGCATTGTTTCAAAACATCAATCTTGAAAATGAAATGGGAACATCCAACTAGCCTCCCAAGCTTCTTAGAATGGAAGATTATCCTTCGTGGGCTGACAAGTTTGAAACGTACGTACAAGCTTTGAACTACGAGACATGGACGACTGTTGAGGAGGAATACATTATTCCAAAGAATGAGAATGGAAGCAATTATAGGTTATCACAAATTGCTAATGGTGACAAAAACTATTTTTTAAGGGAGAAGAAGATGTTGAATTTGTTTCAACAAGCCATTAAAGCAGAAATCTTCCAATTGTTACAACACAATGGGTCTTGCTACTCCATTTGGCAAGCTCTATTGAACAAAGATAGAGGAAACCCTGATATGAGGAAAAGCAAGATGGCTTTACTGAGGAAAGAATTTGATATCTTTACTCTAGTCAAAGGGGAAACGTTTGCACAGTTGGTGGAGAGATATTCTCATTTGGTTAATGAAATGAAAAGATTAGGCATTGACAAGCCTGATTATGAATACGTTGATAAACTGGCAGATGCATTACCGGAAGAGTGGAACACATTCATAATGATTCAACAATCAAATCCTGTTGCATATACCCGATTGAACTTTGCCAGATTTATTGGGAAACTTGAAGCACACGAATTGGGGCTTAGGAAAAAGTAAAATATGAAATCAACAGCAGTTTCACAGGATGTTAGGTTGTATTTCAAAGGATCACAATCTGCTACTTCTTCAAATCCTAAGATTCCCACAGCTTTTTATGCTGAGCAAACTGGACAAGCATGTGTAACAAGTGTTCCTACCACTCCACAGTTCAGCAGGGTCAGGACCGGGAATCGGGTGAAACCTTAAAAAGGTTGACAAGAACACACCGAGTCTGTAACCCAAAGGCCTATTGAATATCCCGGCGGAATCAGGATATCCAACAAGTGGGAATGAAGGTGTGATATAGCAAACACGAAACGATAATGAATAATCAATAAGAACACAATCAAAGACAAAGATTCACTGCATTTAATATATCATTGAATACAACAGTGAAAGGAATGTCTAGGGTTTCGTGTATGACGGCAGCGGCTGTACGAGGAAACAAATAGAATATTCTTTTGGAATGTTTCTCTTATTGTGTGCGTCGTTATCCGTGCCCTAAAATGGAAACCTAGGACCCTATTTATAGACCTTGACATTCCTTCTAGAAGTTCCTAATCATTACATAATAAAAAACAAAATAAATACAAGTGTTGAGTCCTCGAGCAAGGTAACAATCTAGCTCAAGCAGACTCACTCTGCTGGGTATGCTCGATGAATGTCCTCGAGCATATTTTACTTAGAATATCTTCAGTGAAGATATTCTCCTCCAGCAAGCTTCATTCCTCTTGACCAATCCTTGCTTTGCTTGAACTAGTCCATCGAGCAAACTCATTTTTCTTGATGTCTTCAGTCTTGTCCTTAGACTTATTGAACAATCTTTAGCATGCTCGGATGTAAATCTTGCTCGGGGAACTGAACTGTGCTCGAAGTCCTTGCTTTGATCACATGACATCTTCTTATTGCATCAATGCTTGTCTCCATGTGCTCGACCATCCTGTGCTCGTAACACTTGGTTGAAACTTGTATGATCAATCTGTTTGCTCGATTGGCAATCCATGCTCGATAGAAGAATACTCTCGCTCGTTGAAGTGTAGCTTGCTCGAAGCCTTAACACTTAGAAGAATCAACCACTAAAGGTTCTTAAGACCTTGCTCGAGGTAGTAAAACCATGCTCGATAGTCTAAGCTTGCTCGAAGTCCATACTTAGCCATTTCTTGAGGAGGTTGAGAAGATTCCAATCTTCCTTATCAAAAATCCGACCCAACAATCTCCCCCTAGATTGGAACAAGCTCAGATGCACCAAAACACACCTGCATAGAGTTACACATGTATCAGACATCAAAGATATATCATTCAAGAACATGTCATTTCATTACATAAATAGGAATTCTGCCTCTTGGGAGTTACACATTAAAATTTTTACATCAGAATACAAACAGAGAAAAACATAATTATAAAAAGATCTTCTGTGAGCTCCATTCCGTTATCTCTTGCGTTGGCTCCCTTTCAATGCTTCCTTTTTCTGTAATCTTACTAGAGCAGCCCTTTGTTTGAACATATCTAGTTCAACTCCATCATTTGAGCCTTTGTGATATCTTTTAGATCTTGGACATGTATGAGTGGCAGATAATCATCATACATTACCACGGCTATAGTTCCTCCAGAATTATTTCTCAATGTTACTGACCCATTCTCTCTGTTGTAAGTGATATGAGCAATTCTTCCATTTTGTTGAACTATTGAGTTTGGCTCCATCATCTCTTGTCTCATAGCTAAAGACTCTCTTAAAGTTTTTCTTTTTCTTTGTGAGCTGCCAGCTTGAGTTTTTCTTTATTCTCAAAAAGAGAGAGTTCCAATGTATGTACTTCATTGATTTTCTTGTTTCTTTCATCCCTCTCTACTTAACTCCGTATATTTCTCCTCCTTTGGTTTAGAAATGGGAAGCCCTTTTCTGCTTGTTCTTTAATAAATTTGGCGAGATCGTTTCGTTGTTGCCCTGCCATTTCACTTCTATTTTGATTGTCATAAAGATCCAAGGTAGCCATCTTCTTTAATTGTTCTTTTGAAAAGTTTATTAGATCATCTCTAAAAATGATAAGGGTTTCTTCTTTATCTTCAGTAACAACCCTAAAAGGTCTTTGATCTTTTATCGTAGTAGAGATGTGTGGGCAGATTCAGATTTCGTGTTGGTTCAGGCCTCACAATCTCAGAACTTGGGGTTTGGCTCGAGCTTCCTTGAGTATTTGTCTTTATCTGATGTAGCCCAGCCTCTTCATACCATTGTCTGATTGTATCATCGGTTTGTACAATCAATCTTGACATTTTGGCTCCCCTTTTGTGTAAGGCACTCATCATCTTAGCCCTTACCAGCTTTTCCATTCTTCTCTTGTCCTCCTGTAGTTTTCTCTCAGTCTCCATGTATAGTCTTTGTTCGCTGTGGTATATTTCCAGGAGTTGGGCATGAGGCATTTTGTTAAATTCTTCCTCAGACATGCCCTTGTTCATTACTATACCCTTTAGTGTTTCTACCCTCTTTGGGTCTTCAAACCACTTCTTCACCTCTTCTTCTTTCTTTCTTGCTTCTTCTCTTTCTCTTTCCAATCTCATCCTTAGCTCTTGTTCTCTCACATATTCTTTCTGGCTCTTCTTATCTTTTTGGGAATCTTTTACCAATTGAATTTTTCTTTTCAGTTCTTCAAGAGAAAGATTTATCAAGGACTCATAGCTGTAGCCACACAATTGAAGAAACTTTATGTCTTTATGTTTTGCCTTTAGTGTTTCATATTCTGTTTCCTCACTGGCTTTCTTTTCAATTCTCCTTTTGCTACTGTCAGATTCTTTCAACACCTTTTCTACCTTTTCCTTCTTCTTAGCACCTTTTCCACATAATCTAAAATGTCATCCACAAGAGCATTCTTGTAAATTCTGTCAGTTGTGTCAAAGGATTGCAAGTTTAGGAATGCAGGTTTGTTTCCGGATTTTATCAACAAATCTCTTTTTGATTTCCTTTTTCTCCACCCTTCAGCCTCTTTGGCTATTTCTTCTTTTGATAGTCTTTGTAGATATTTCAAATCATAGTCAAGACTTATCAAATAAGCTCTATTTTCATCTTCTTTCTCAACATCCTTTGATCCCTCTTCATCCTCATTCTCATCAAATTGTTCATCCAAATTATGAAGTACCCCAATCATTGGTTCTTCTGTTTTAGATTCAGGGGATTTGAATACAAACTTGGATTTCTTCGGTCTTCTCTTATAAACTGATTTTTGTCTCTTAGCTTTAGGAGGTTCAACCTCAGATGTTTCTTTCCTCTTCACTCCCCCTTCAGCCTCAGTCTCGGGTTCTCTTGGCTCAGTGACTATTGGATCTTCATTTATTGTTTTCTTCACTTCATCACCAATAGTCTCTGCACTTACAGGTTCTTCATCAACAATTTCTTCAACTATTGGTTCTGCAACAGGACTATCTTCATCAGGAACTTCATTCATTGTTGGCTCTGGTTTGTCTTTTTACAGCAATTGGCTTCTCTTCCAATGCTCTTGCCTCTGTTCTTCATGTGCCCTCCTGGCATTAGCCACAGTCTCTGGGTCTATACTCCTCAGGATGTAAGAGAATGTAGTAATTTGTCCTGATCATAACCAATTGAGAGATGAAGTTTACATACACATTCCATGGCATTTTTGGTTCCTCATTCCTCTTAGATTCTCTTCTTACTCCTAGACCAAGTTCTGTTTCATCTTCTCTTACACTCTCAGGCAGTGTCACTTCAGTTTTTGTATTAGTATGCTCAGATTCAACAGGCTCCTCAGTTTGTGTAGGCTCTTATTTAGTTTGTACAAGCTCATTTACCACTGGCTCAGTTTGTATAGGCTCTTGTGTATCATCATTTTGTTTTGCATTCAGAGCCTCCGATGTAGCCTTAATCGCCTCATCTGCCTCCTTCCTCATTCTTTCATTCTTCAATTATCTTCAGGCCCTCTGCATCTTCATAATTCTCCCCCTGTTTTGGTGCATTTGAGGTTTTCTCAATCTCAGAGTGCCCCTCTAGGGTTCGAATTTTCAATAAAGCCCCATTCAGTGCAGCCTCCAACGCCCGGTTTCTTGTTTCTAACACCGCATTCCTTTTTTTCAACATGATGTTTTCAAACTCAAGCTCAGTATTTTCAACAACAATGTCATAGAAATTTGGGCACGAAGGTGGGGTTTCTTGAGTTGGCTTTGGGGCAGGTTTAGAAAAGGGTTCAGACTCAGCTGTTTCTGGAGATGGTAATTTATATGGCTCAGGATCCATGGGAATGGATTGAGTTGGTTGAGCAATGGTAGTAGCGGGTTGGTCTTATACTGGGGAGGATGGTGGTGTTGGAATATGTGTCTTGAACGGGTTGGGTTGGTTGGGAAACAGGTGGTGAGGTAGTAATAGGTACAGTCAATGGAGATGTTGGTGGTGAAAGGATATGGTGTCATGAAGTGATTCATTGTCAGATAAGGCTGGTTCAGTGGTAGCAGGTGAGGAAAAGATGTTGTCATTATCATCATCAACGTCAACAGAATCAGTGTCATTATTATACACCTCAGGAGGTGGTGAATCTGGTGGAGTGCTCTTATGAATGGTTCAGCAACATCTGATATTACATTTGCTACAAATACATCATCATCTATAGTGTCAGTAGCTTTGCTGCTCGGACCCTCAACCGGCTCATCAGTTTCTTCATTAAATTCCAACCTGCATTATCTCCTTCATGAGTAGACTGGTCAATCACAGGCACATCACCAACAACAACATCTTGAGTATGATCATTATTACCCACAACCATAGCATTATCATCATCTGGACCATTGTCCCCTTCATCATTCTGATCACTATCATCATCTGCACCATTGTCATCCTCATCAACATCATCTTCATCATCACTGTTTCCAGGGGTTCTAGGCACATCAATAGCCCCTAGAGCTGGCACAAGCAACCATGGGAGAACATCCCAATCATTATTTTCTTCAAATTTACTCTTAGCATCTTTCATTCATTTACAGATACTGGGATGTTGTATTCTCAAAATCTCTCCTGTTCTTTGAAGATCCGGTAATGATCTGTTTATTAAAATCTACAGAAATCGCGGATACATTAGAAACCTCTGATTTACTTCCTTCTCAGTATTTGACACCAATCCTTGAAAAGTGAATCTTGATATATTGAAAGGCTGTTGGTATAGGATCGCCACAGTGAGAGCCCCAAGCTCTCTGCTCAGTAGTGTCCAAGTCCCTCTCCTCGAAGATAAGGACTGGATGACATGATGGATTAAGAAACGGTATATCAGTGGAAAACTTCCCTTTTGGAACTGTCCCTCCTTCACACAGCCTTGGTAACCCGTAGTCTCTTGAAAGACTCTTAATAATCTTGGGGTTGAATAAGAAGATTGAGCATCAAAATTGTCGTTCAGGTCCAATGCAGCTCTTATTGAAGCTTTCGTGATCTCAATGTCATGATTTTGGATAGATGCTTCAATCCTTTTCCCGTTAATATCATTCACATAAGTGGCTGAGCCCCAAAGTCCGAAATATGGTTCCTGTAAAATGTAGGGCTTTCGGTAAGAGCTACTCTTAGGTTGGAGTTCCTTAGAAAAGTGATCTTAGCTCCAACTCTTGGTTATCATCGCCTAGCACCAACTGAGCGCACATATTGTGCCTCTTCTCGAATTTTAAGGCCATCAGTTCTGCAAAATAAGAAAACATGTCAGTACACAAAGTTGCAGAACTAATATTCGAGGATAGTTAGATGATAATAGATTCTTCAATAACCTGTTCTGTAGTAATATGCGTACCGAATTCGAAACAGAGCTAATGGCTGTATTCGAAGTATAATTGAGCAAGTAAAGGCATATTCGAGTAAGAAGGAAAAGCACGAGCAAAAGGGGTTTGCATCTAGGTTTAAGAGAAAGAAGAAGAAATTTGTGAAAAAGTTTCTAAGTCCCCCTTTTATACCTAACGTTTGGGTAGTAAAGTAACTCCTTTTGTCGTCTAGTGCACGACAGTTGTCATTTAATTCAAATTTAATGTACCTCCCTTACTCGAGCATACAGCCAAATGAACATCTGTCTCCCACTGTACTCGAGTACATAGTACAATCCTTGCTCGATGTACCCTTATGCTCAAAAGCCTTAGCAGATTTTATCCTTCCTATGCTTGTACTCGAACACACAACCTAAGGGTCTAGCATAGAAGTTTGCTCGAACTACATAACAAATTGATCCATTAAGTTCTTAAGGTTTAACCCTCATACCTAAGTGTGTAGCACACTTCTATGCTCGAAACACTTAAATGTTTCCTATTAGTCATTTCTTTGTGCTCGAAGACTTAGGTCTGATAATTATCATGCAATCATGCGCGAAATACATAACATCAATTTTCATACCATTGCAAGTGCTCGAAAGTAAGATGCATGCTCAAAATACATAGATGAATCATACAAGTCATATAGCATACTCAAAACAATGTTATCACACAAGCAAGCAAAGTTTCTTTGCTTGAACAACTTAAATGATTTTCAGTTTAGATTTCGAAATCACAAATCTTATGCCCCAAAGTCTGGACATGATCACTCATGTCCGCTGCTCAAATTGCAATTTTGCATAAAATATAATCATTTCAGAACAGTGAGCTGACCTAAGCAATTTGTTTAAGGTGAAATAAGAGATCAAATTTCAGTTGAATATTCTTTTGAAAACATTTTCATAGAAAGATCTCAACAAGGGATCAGATTTTTTAAAAACTTTCACACTGTAACGCCCATCACTTTCGGTTTATCGAATTAAATCTTGTTAAGTATGTACAATTTTCGGGAGTTATCCGGCTTTCCTCGATGACCTTCTCATCCTGCCGGTACGTTGATTTATTTAACTTTTCAATCAAGATGTCACTTTTTATAATTGGAGGGACTAGAGTGTAACTTGTTTATGTTATAACAAAACCCTAGCCCCCCCTTTTCAATGCCCGATCGGCAGCAAGAAAGGCCCCCAAACCCCTCGTTTTTCTTTTGTGCAGCCAAGATTAGGGTGTAAAACTTCAATTGAAGGTTAGTTCCATGTTTCCCCAAGTCTTTTACACCTTAATTGGTCATTTTATCTCGCGTATTGATCGATAAACGACTTATTCTCGTTAACCGGGTGGCTGTCCAATTGAGCAATTTCGGGACTGTTTTGGTGGAGGTTTTGCACCAACATCTTCTTAGGTATGTCTAGTATAACATACTTCAAAATTATGCGCATTGGTGTTCGTTTGATTGGTCAACTAGTTGTAGTTTGAAAGATAGTTTTCGGTTGGCTAGAATGGTAGATTGTTGCGTTTAACGCGAGGGTTGAAGTAATTAATGACCAATTCAGTTCGGGTGACCTCGGTTTGAGGTACGCGCTGTTGAAAAGTTATTTTTATAAGTAATGGGGCTGAATTGGTTGTCGGTTACTCAAATGGGTCGGTACAAACGCGTATTCGCGTTTATTGAATAGTTAATACGTTGTGCTTGCGAGTTACCGACCCATTCAACTCGTGTAGCGTCGTGTGGACTTCTTGGCTGTGAATTTATCTAATTGGGTCCACATAGGGCTGAGTTGGGTGTTATGTGCCTAAACAACTCTTAAACGCGCACATTAGTCTCAC
>NW_027506522.1:0-17500 GCF_021521415.1 Bidens hawaiensis
GAACTAACAGGATCGGATTCATTAGTTATAATCAAACCATAAACAAAGTTTTCAAACCACGAAAACGTTTACGAGTAATTAAATGCGGAAGCGTAAAAACCATGAAATAAATGTTGCGTCACGCAGGACGACTTAAACCAAATGATAACAGTTTTAAAAATAGTTTGCATAACAAAAGCGTTTCAAGCAATGCATGATCCTATACCACGCGCCCGCCTCGGCTACCTGAGAATAACATACTAAAAGTGTCAACACAAGGTTGGTGAGTTCACAAGTTTATGTAAAATAAAGCGTTTAGCGTTTTGCGTTCAGCGTTTTGCGTTTAGCGTTTTGCGTTTACCAGATAGTGTTAAATCAATTATATATCGATAGGTAGCTAGCCTATACAACAAGTATTACTAAGTGTTCGACACCGAAGCTGACTGTTTATCAAGTGCCTTGCCACCAGGTCATCCAGACCATGGTATGTGTTAGCCAAAATTACACCCGCTCGACCTCCAGTCGAGTTTAGCGTTGGGTGGGGTTTGTCAAACCCAGTAGTACTACTCAACAGTGACTCGCTATTATCCAAATATTAACCGGTTCGATGTGTAGGACTTCAATTGTTTCGTTTGCCACTTAGCCTTTACAAGTGATATATAATTTACTAACAAAATCTTAAATGCGTTTTTCGGAGTATGTTATCTTCCCCAAGTGAAAAGCGTTTAAAAACAATTTAAAGGGGTAAGTGAAACTCACTGTTTGCGAAGAATTCCCAAAAATAAATCACCAAGTGATGCGCGTCACAGAAAACTCTCTCTTGCGTTCTAAAACAACAAAGAGATTTTCTAAGTTTCGGAACTATTATCGAGTCTCTAGACTCGGCACATAACACCTATGCACAAATTACGTTTCGTGTTTCGTTTGTGAATCATGTGTGACTTAACAAGTACATTTTTGATACGATACATGTGTGAACAATTATTTATGTGTCATGTATTAATAATGTATATCACTAGCAACTACTCCCCGCAGGGGCAATTTGGTCAAAATACCACACTTATTTAGCAAGTATTTCCCGCAGGGGCAATTTGGTCAAAACATAATAATTAACTAGCAACTAGCACTTTTCATGCATTTTACAAAGTTCGGCAGTCCACGCTCGGTTCTCGGATAACCAGTCCATGCCGACAACGACATCGAAACTACCAAGCGTAAAAGGTATAAGGTCGATATCAAAAATATGACCTGACAGTTTTAACTTACATCCCGCAAATACATGAGTCGTTACTATAGTCTTACCGTCAGCTAATTCAACAGGAAACTTAGCATCTAACGGGGTTGGAGTTAAGTCTAAGAGTTGACAAAAGGCTTTCGATACAAAACTCCTATCAGCTCCAGTGTCAAACAATACAGAAGCAAAACAGTCGTTTTCAGGAAACTTACCAGTCACCACGTACGGAATCATTGCGGGCTTGACTTGACCCAATAACGAAAGCTCTTCCTTTACCATTGTTTCCACCACCACTGCCACTTCCATTACTTCCATTGTTCTCGTTCTTTTTCAGCTTGGGGCAATCTTCCTGAAATGACCCTCCTGACCACATTCGAAACATCCCTTAGTCGTCATAGGTGATTTAGGAGCACCCTTTATCGCAAGGTCTCCTCTACATTCCTTTGCCTGGTGACCCATCTTTCCGCATCTCAGACACTTGACACGGTCACAACGGGCCAGCATGATGATAGTTGCACCTGTTGCACTTCGAATATTTCCCAGCATATCCGCTCGAAACCCTGCCCGCCACCGTTTTTATTGTTATTGTGACCCTGATTGTTGAAGCCCTGAGTGAGTTCGGGCTTACGGTAGTGTTGTTGTTGTGGAGGGTTCGAGGATGAGGATCTGGTGTTGTCAAACTTTCTCTTTCCATTGGTCGGGTTATTGTTGATGTTGTCAATGCTCAGGTTGTCACGGGCTTTAGTGGTTGAACCCCTAGGTGGTAGCGCACCTTGGGTCACTGCTTGATCCGTCAGTTTGTGAGCTAACCGGATCGCTTGTTGAATCGTGGCTGGTCTGGAAGACGTCACCATGCCCTGAATTTGCGGTGCTAACCCATCAATATACATTTCAATCCTCTTACTCGGCGGGTCTACCATCCGTGGACACATCACAGCTAACTCGTGAGAACGGGTGGTGTAGGCTTCAATTTCGGAACCCCACCATCTTCAATGACCAAAACTCGGATTCCAACTTTGCAATCTCCTCTCTCGGACAGTACTCTTCTCGCATCATGTTTTTGAACTCCTCCCAGTTCATAGCGTTAGCCAGTTCCAATCCAAGGATCTGCACGTTTGAATTCCACCAAGTGAGGGCAGAATCTTCAAGTGTTCCAGCAGCAAATTTGACCCTACTGGCAGGGGGACAATTACACATCTCAAACGCCGACTCGGCCTTCTCAGCCCAACGCAGGAAGCCTATAGCTCCTTCAGTGCCCTTAAACGTACTGGGCTTGCAGTCAAGGTAATTCTTGAAGGTACACGTTCCAATTGGACCTCCAGCTTGGTTCTGAACATGGGCGGCTAGAGCGGCTGCCGCGTGGTCGTTCAGCAGAGTTTGGAGTTCTGCGGCAGTCAAGTTGATGTTACCACGTCCGTGTCCAACGTTTCTTCCTGCCATTTCCTAGAATCACAGCATAAAATGTTAAACATGAATTTTTCTTTCATATGCAACACGCCATACATGTAATAAAAAGATAGGTAAGAAAGAAATAAGAAACAATATCATATCACAACCATATATTAATCCAAATAATAATTCATGATTAAAATCATTGTATTCGCTACAAAGTATTTAAAACCAATCCTTAAAATCATAGAAAATAATAGTTTGGATGGAGACAACCCCTCCATCTAGGTGTTTTCATCCCTAGATGTCATCGTCTGAGGACACCTCTGAGTGTGCCTCCTCCTCAGCAAGTTCTTCCTCCGGTTCCTCTTCGGGTTCCTCCTCGGGATCTTCCTCGGGATCCGTCTCAGGCTCCTATTCGGGATCTTCTTCGGGTTCCTCTTCAGGCTCTTCCTCAGGTTCGGCTGCGTTTTGAGCAATTTGCATTTGTAAGACATCGCAACGCTCTAAAGCTATCTCGGTTCGAGTCCTTGCTACTTGGAGTTGTTCTTGCAAGTCTATCATCTCGGCTTGCATCTTTCTCATAATCGTCATCTGTTGATCACTAGCCTCTTGCATTTCCTTCATGGCCACTTTCATGCGGGAAATTTCCTCCTTAGTCTCGGTTCCATCTTTTAACAGTCCGGAAACGTTAGCTCTCGTATAGCGCATGTAACCCACGTCACGCTCCAAACAAGAAACAACAGCTGCGAGCACACGCTCTACAGGTTCGGTTATGGGTGGTAGGGTGTTGGGGTAAGCAGGATGGTTCGGGTGGGGTAGCGGGGGAACTTGTTCGCGATAGACCATACGCCTAATCATATTAGGGTACCAATCCCAGCTAACTTCGTTTTCGTACATGCCTCCGGATAAGCGATATCTCTTCGGTGCGGGAGCTTCGAGTTCCGGGACTACACGGGGTGGCGATGAGGTAGGTAGCTGCGGTCCTTCCCATAAGCATGAGTCATCTGATCGGATGATGATGATGGTGGCGTCGACATCCCTACAGGTAAGCCGTGTATGCGCGCGTATGAGTGAAAGAGGTAAAGAGATAAGATAACAAAGACTACACAAACTTATGCAGTGCGTATCATTATAACTAATGGGTCGTCGCGGTTATAGTCTAGTATGCATGCAATTTCTAGTTCGCTATAACCAATGGCTCAGATACCAATCTGTCACACCCTCAAAATCCACTAACGGAGTTTTACCGTCAGAGGGTGTGAACTAACAGGATCGGATTCATTAGTTATAATCAAACCATAAATAAAGTTTTCAAGCCACGAAAACGTTTACGAGTAATTAAATGCGGAAGCGTAAAAACCATGAAATAAATGTTGCGTCACGCAGGACGACTTAAACCAAATGATAACAGTTTTAAAAATAGTTTGCATAACAAAAGCGTTTCAAGCAATGCATGATCCTATACCGCACGCCCGCCTCGGCTACCTGAGAATAACATACTAAAAGTGTCAACACAAGGTTGGTGAGTTCACAAGTTTATGTAAAATAAAGCGTTTAGCGTTTTGCGTTCAGCGTTTAGCGTTTTGCGTTTACCAGATAGTGTTAAATCAATTATATATCGATAGGTAGCTAGCCTATACAACAAGTATTACTAAGTGTTCGACACCGAAGCTGACTGTTTATCAAGTGCCTTGCCACCAGGTCATCCAGACCATGGTATGTGTTAGCCAAAATTACACCCGCTCGACCTCCAGTCGAGTTTAGCGTTGGGTGGGGTTTGTCAAACCCAGTAGTACTACTCAACAGTGACTCGCTATTATCCAAATATTAACCGGTTCGATGTGTAGGACTTCAATTGTTTCGTTTGCCACTTAGCCTTTACAAGTGATATATAATTTACTAACAAAATCTTAAATGCGTTTTTCGGAGTATGTTATCTTCCCCAAGTGAAAAGCGTTTAAAAACAATTTAAAGGGGTAAGTGAAACTCACTGTTTGCGAAGAATTCCCAAAAATAAATCACCAAGTGAGGCGCGTCACAGAAAACTCTCTCTAGCGTTCTAAAACAATAAAGAGATTTTCTAAGTGTCGGAACTATTATCGAGTCTCTAGACTCGGCACATAACACCTATGCACAAATTACGTTTCGTGTTTCGTTTGTGAATCGTGTGTGACTTAACAAGTACATTTGTGATACGATACATGTGTGAACAATTATTTATGTGTCATGTATTAATAATGTATATCACTAGCAACTATTCCCCGCAGGGGCAATTTGGTCAAAATACCACACTTATTTAGCAAGTATTTCCCGCAGGGGCAATTTGGTCAAAACATAATAATTAACTAGCAACTAGCACTTTTCATGCATTTTCACAAAGTTCGGCAGTTAACTTTACCGAGACAGAATTCTACTTGAAAGATTATACTATTCCACTGATCATAGCATCTCAATTAATTCATCAAAAATCATCACAAAAACATACATGTATTAGGTTTCCAGAACATATTTTATTTTATTTTTATTCCACATAGGTTTCTCACAATGATCAAAACATTACAGCAAACTCACAACAGTCAAATTCATGCGCAACAGAATTTTATTTGAAATTCCCGTTAAATGAAAAATCCAACAAATGCAAGACCAATTGGGTTAGGTTTTTAACTCAACAAGTTAACTTCCAGAAGTGGAACCAACCCATTTGGTCTTGTAGTTCATGAGATATAATATTTACAAGACAACCTAACAGCAGGTCTCACGATTCAGATTTGCACAACGATTTTGTAAAATCATAAAAGTTAACTTTTACACGTTCAAAAGTTGCAAATTTATATTCTTTAGAAACTAGACTCAACCTAGTTTACTGTAGTATCAATTATCTCGACCAATTTTCACATTCACACCCCGTTACAGTCAATTGAACATCAATAACACAATCTGTCTAGACACTGTTTGCATCTAAACTCAACATATTAACTATCTGTGGACCATAATCCGTTCATATGACCTTATAGACACCATAATTATTATCCATGCACATCAAATACACATTACATCCATGATTAGGGTTTTACTTGAACTCAAAATCAAGAAACAAACGATTAACATGCAATAACACCAATACTAGTTATCAATTCAACAATCAATACATCTTTCAATCAAAACAAGACACATGAACACAATCACATATAAAAATCGGACCTAGGGTTTATAATTAACCCATTAAAAATCAAAATTAAGCATAGAGGATGCATAGGATAGTTGTTTATACCTTCCTAGCACCTTAATCTTCAATTGAAAAGCTTGAAAATTGATTGTATGTATGTGTGTGAGTGGCGGCAGCCGAGAGCAAGGGGGAGGGGGGTCCGATCGGGGTAGGGGGAGGGGGGTCCGATCGGGGTAGAGGGAGAGGAGAGAAAGAGAGGCTAGGGTTTGGTTAATATTAATAATAATAATCATGTTACATCTAGGTCCCTCCACTTTCAAATGTTACTTTTCTAGCTTAATTAACTAGTTCTAGCACCTTGAGTTAACGTTTATAACAATGTTATCACATAACACAAAAGTCTAACACATAATTATCACATAATTATTGTTTTGAAGTTTTTCGTTTATTCACCAATTGTTTACGTCAACTCGTTTGCGTTTCGGTGCAATTCCCGAAAGACTACACATGTAGTAA
This sequence comes from Bidens hawaiensis, assembly GCF_021521415.1. NCBI lineage: Eukaryota > Viridiplantae > Streptophyta > Magnoliopsida > Asterales > Asteraceae > Bidens > Bidens hawaiensis. The sequence continues at coordinate 6,288 of NW_027506522.1, forward strand.
GTGTCAAGCGTCATTTAAACCCTAGTTTAAATGTAATGAGGTGTGCGTTATAGATTCAATGATATTTAAGTTTGAATTGACGGAGTTGAGTTAACGGAGTTAACCTGAAATTGACGGATGTCACACTTACTCCATCAGAGGTGGTTACTCGATTTGTTGAGTCCACGCTGGTAGAAACTGTTGGGTTGTCTGTCTCCTTACCACCCATTGTTACTATTCAGCCTACATCTGATATTCCAGCAAGTTTGGGTATTCCACCATCGTATGATCAAGATATTTCTCATATGCGGTTTGACTTTGATGCTACCCTGTCTGACTCTGAGCGGATTGCGACTCTTGAACGGGTTGTTGCTGAACAGTCACGGATTAATCTCATCCAGACACAAGCTATTCAGCGGCTTGTGGCTGAGAATCAGATTCAATCATCACTTCTCATTGAACATGGTAAACTCTTTGATGCTCTTAAACAGTTCTTAGCATCTCAGGGGGAGACGAGTTTCAAAGGGAATGAGCTGAGGACAAAGAAGAGACAAGACAGAGACGATGATCCCAATGCGTCGAAAGATGCAGGTGGTGAGTTGCCAAGAACTGAACAAAATCTTGGGACTTCCACATCTCAGGGGGAGTTTGCTGGTCCGTCTAGCAGTACGGGTGGTGAGACTGTGGTGGTTGTAGACGATGAGGATGACTTGGGTAATGATGAGGATGAGTTAGTTGATGATGTGTTAACGGCTGGTGAGATTGAGAAAATCGGGGAACAGATAGAGATTGAAAGTGAGTTAGAGAAAGGAGAGATGGCTGATGATGAGGTTGAGCATGATATTCCAAGTGTTGATGAAGTGAAGTTGGGTCAAGATGATTGTGACGGGTGAGTCGGAGTGGGAAGAGCAGCCAAGATGGAAAGAAGGTTGTGCTCAAAGTTTCTTCAAGACAAAGAAGCCAGTGGTATCGACAATGTTCAAGAAAAGTTACAATATCAAGGGTTATGCTGAGTCAAAGAAAGGTATCATTTGCTGTTTATATGATGAACAGTTGAAGTTGTTTGTGATAAAGCGTTATGATGGGGTTCAGTATTTTAAGAAGGCATTGAGATCGCTCAACACCTTGCCTGAGTGTGAGGTAAAAGATTTAGCCCGGTTGAGATTGATAAACAGAAGTGATGATAATTTTGCAAGATGGGTAGGGAAGATTGTGTGGAAGGAAAGTATTAAAGAGAAAAAGTTTGAGTTGTTGAAGCCTCAGAAAGGAAAGTTGATTAAAGACAAGGAACGGGGTATGCGGGTTGATGGTAAGCCCTTGATGGTGATGAAATATAAGCCGATTCTATGTTTGAAAGAGGTTCTGATGAAGCTAATGCCCAAGGATGTGTTGAAGGATCTCAAGTGGTGGTTTGTTGACTACCAGACTGCTGAAGCTGTGATGGAAGATGAAGATGAACAGGAGATCCTGAGAGTGTATGATCCAATGCACTTAGTTAACTTGTCTCAAGCTGATTTGCAGGTACTTAATGATAAGAAGATTTTCTATATTCCTGCGTGGAAATATGAAGCAAAGAAGTACCAGAGGGTGGTCTCTGTCTGTGTGAGACAGGGCATTCATGCTTGAAGACGGTGGGTACGTGATTTTTGGATTACAAGACACGAGAAAGTTTAGAGATATGAAGCTACTGCCAAGGGGGAGTCTGTTTGTGCATATTTCCAGTAGTTCAGTATTTATAGAAGATAAAGTTATTCGTTATACAAGCCGTAACGAATGGACTTCATTCGTCATCATTCTAATCTATACATTAAGACAAACGAATGTACCATTTGTTGTCCTCATTCGTTAAACATCCTTAATGAATGGACTAAACTTAATATGCATGAGCTCATTCGTTATTATATACTCTTACGATTGGGATCATGTTATATAACGAATGTACATCAGTACATTTACCAAAATGACCTTTTACATTATAAAGACCAAGTACTTTCATTATAAACAAAGATCGAGACGAAAAAACATGTACTAACAGAAGAAGGTGAATCTAATAAACAAGAAGATGAAGAAAAATCCTCTCAAGTCATTAAGGGACTTGCTGCTAAGAGGGTAATTTTTTGTAAGAAGGGGATACAGTATTTTAGATACGATTAAGATGCCTAATGAGGAAGTTGAATAAGTAAGGGGAATGCATGATCTAAAGTATGAGCTTACAGATGAGCCATATTGGTATAAGAAATGTATGGTTGATATATTTCATTGATACAAACTAACTGATACAAACTTAATATATAGACAATACTGGGAAAGGAAATGAGCTAATTCTATGGTCCTAGCTAAAATCAAGGATCACAATCATTACAATTATATACATTCTAAATATACATATGGCTGAGATTGAGCAATGATGTAGCAATATTCTTTATGATTTGATTATGATTTGGTAATAGTCCTTATACGCCCCCGCAAGATGGAGGATCCATCGGATACTCCGATCTTGGATCGATTTCGAAGAAAGGTGCGCGTGCCAACGGTTTGGTGAGCATGTCCGCAAGTTGATCTTGTGAGCTGATGTGAAGGACCCGTAATTTACCAGTGGAGACTTGTTCCCGAACAAAATGATAGTCAAGAGCGATGTGCTTCATTCGGAAATGATACACGGGATTGGCACAAAGGTATGTCGCTCCCGTATTGTCGCAAAACAATGTCGGTGTTTGAGTTGTAGTGAGACACAGTTCATGTAGTAAGTTCTTTGTCCATATGAGTTCAACAGAAGCATTTGCTAAGGCCTTGTATTCCGCTTCCGTAGAGGAGCGGGAAACTGATTTTTGGCGAGTGGACTTCCATGAAATGATGTTTGTACCAAGATAAAGAATGTATGCAGTGGTTGACCTACCGGCGTCATTTACACCCCCCCCCCCCCCGTCAGAGTCGGAATAGGCCTAGAGAGTGAGAGCGGAATTTCGATTGAGGAAGAGGCCATGATGGATGGTGCCTTTAAGATATCGAAGGACTCGTTTGAGAGCCTGCCAGTGTGTTTGGCGCGGACTGTGCATGAATTGAGAAAACTTGTTAATGGCATATGAAATGTCCGGTCGAGTGAATGCGAGGTATTGAAGTGACCTTCAAGTTTCCGGAAAGGAGTTGCGTCCACCGAAGGAGATGAGTCGATATGCGATAAGGGTTGGGTGGCACTAAGAGGTGTCGTGACATCCTTTGCACCATCCATGTGAAACTGTTGTAGAATATCTTGAATGTAGCGATGTTGCGACAAGAAAAGACCCGTAGGTGTAGGAATAGCCTCAACACCCAGAAACTGATGAAGCATGCCAAGATCCTTGAGGGAGAATTTTTGGCTTAAAGACCGAATGAAGTGATCGAGAAAATGTGAATCATTTCCCGTAAGGACTATGTCATCCACATAGACCATGAAATTACAAGTTATTGTTTGATGTGGTATATAAAAAGAGAGGCATCGGCTAAAGATTTATGAAATCCAAAGCGAAGAAGAAATTGAGTGAGCTCAATGTACCAAGCGCGTGGAGCTTGTTTTAAGCCATATAAAGACTTTTTGAGTTTGCAAATATGATGTGGGTATTGAGAATCTATGTAACCCGGTGGCTGAGTCATGAAAACCTCCTCATGAAGAGTGCCATGAAGGAAAGCATGTTAACATCTAGTTGTCGCAATGACCAATTGTTGGACAGTGCAATAGAGAGAACGGTGCGAATGGTGATGGGTTTAGTGACGGGACTAAACGTATCAAAGTAGTTCTTCCCGTGTTCTTGGAGAAAGCCTTTCGCTACAAGACGAGCCTTGTATTTTGCAATGGAACCGTCGGAGTTACGTTTGATCCGGAAAACCCATTTACAACCAATGGGCGTATGAGAGGTCGCGGGTACAAGCTCCCATGTTTGATTTTGAATGAGTGCGTTGAATTCCTCATTCATTGCATTGCGCCATTGCGGGTCTATAGAAGCTTGAATATGAGTGGTGGGTTCAAGGGTGGGTGGGAGCGGGTGAAGGGTGGTGGTGTTTACGGTATTGGAGTTATAGTATTTAGGATTGGGTTTACGGTCTCGTTGAGGGCGTGTAGAGGGTGGAGGTGGTGGTGGGGGTGGAGAGGAAATGTTTGCATCATGTGTGGCAGTTTGAGAGAGAAGCGGTGTGATGTTGGTTTGAGGGGTGATCATGGATGAGATGGTTTCCGGTGAGGAGGCTGATGGTGAGGAAGGTGTGGGAGTAGATGGATTCAAGGATTCTGTAATGGAAGGAATGGTGTTATTGTCAGTAGGTAGTGGAGTGGAAGTGGGGCTTGGTTGCATGGGATGTGAAGCATGTGCATGAACATGCAAAGGTGATGCGTGAGGGTTGGGTATAGTATGAGGTTTTGGTTTTCTTTTTTTAGTAGGTATAAATGTTTCCGGTGTAGGAAGGGAATTTATATGGGTACCATGTGCGGTGAATGGAAAAATATGGTCAATGAATTCAACATGACGAGAGTGATAGAGACGGTTTGAGGCGGGATCATAGCATTTATAAGCCGACTTAGAGGCGGAGTAACCGAGAAAGATGCACTTGATGGAGCGCGGATGGAGCATGGATGAGGCATACGGTCGCAACCACGGGAAACATAGACAACCAAATGGTTTTAGTTTTGTGTAGGTTGGTTGAATTTTGTATAGTCGTTCATAAGGCGACTTGAAATTTAAGATTTGTGTGGGTGGTCGGTTGATAAGATAAACTGCTATTTGAAAAGCATGAGACCAAAAGTTGAGTGGCAAGTTTGCATGGTGAAGTAAGGATAATCCGGTTTCAAAAATATGTCGGTGGCGTCTTTCGGCGACACCATTTTGTTCCGGAGTGTGTGGGGGAGTGGTAAAGTGAGAAATCCCATTCTTTTGAAGATAGGGAATCAAGCCAATGTATTCGCCTCCATTGTCGGAAAAGAGGGACACAAGCGGCGTTTTAAAGAATTTTTCAACTAGAGATTTGAATTGTGGAAATAAGATTGCAACATCTGATTTTCGCTTGATAGGGTAAAGCCATGTGTATTTAGAGTAAAAGTCGACAAAAATGACATAGTATGTGTATCCATCATTTGAAGTTTGAACCAGACCCCAAACGTCCGAGTAAATAAGCTCGAGTGGTTTTGAAACCTTAAATGAATTTTCTCTAAATGGTTTTTTATGACTTTTATTTAACGAACAAGCATCACAATGAAAAGAAACATTTGACATTTTATTATAACCAAGTCCTAAATTATTGAGCAAAAGTTTTAGAACTTTAATGGAGGGATGCCCAAACTTGTGGTGCCAAGAGAGAAGCGATCCGGATGTCTTGATGCTTGAGTTGAGTTGATGAATGGGTTGTTGTGGATACGATGAAGCATAATAGACGTCATTAATGTTCACTCCCCGCATGAGTCACGCCCCCGTGCGAATATCCTTAACAAAAAAATGAGAAGGAAAGAATTCAATATAAACATTATTAGTTTTGCAAAGTTTAGCGACCAAAACGAGATGATTACGTAAATGAGGGACAAGCAAAACATTGTTTAAAGATAATGTGCGAGTGGAGGTGGGGATGGAAGTATGGCCGGTGTGAGAGATAAAGAGAGTTTTACCGTTCCCAAGCACGATCTCATCGGGCCCGCCATATTCTGAGAGGTTGTGTAAACATGACCGGTCATGTGTGACATGATGAGACGCTCCGGTATCAAACATTAAAGGTGATGTGGGTAGCGAGGAGCTTGAAACTGAAGAGTTTACCGTCGGGTTGTTATGTGGCCCCGCCGAGTTCACAGCAACACTGTTTTCTTGTAAAAACCGTTGGAGCTTCCGACAGTCTTTTGTTTCAAGACCTGGAATCTGGCAAAAAAGGAAAAAAGAATTGTTTCGGTTAGTACGATCATGTTGTGTGGCGCCACTATTCTGATTTGGAGAATGATTATTGTGTGGGCCTATTATAGGACCGGGTTCCATAGTTGGGGCGAGGGTAGGAACGTGGGGTTTGTTTTTGAGTGCTGTTAACTGTGGTAACAAGAGGTGTGGAATGGGATTGTTGAATAGATCTTTCATGATCTACTAGCTTTTCATAGAAATCAGAAAAACTCATGGGTGTTTCTCAAATTTTTAGAGCAGCAGTAATAGGTTTATTATCTTCGCCTAAATGGATGAGGATATGAACAATGAGGTCATCATCATCAATCGGCTTGTGGGCTAGGGCCAGTTCGTCAGCAATTGCTTTCATCTCATTGAGATATTCAGCAATAGGTTTGGTTCCTTTGGTGTGGGTGGCAAGTTTTGAGCGAAGCGAGATGATCCGGGATCGCGAGACGCTAGCGTAGCTCTCGGTCAAACGTGTGAAAAGCTGGTGAGATGTTTCAGCAGAGGAGACGATTGGTTGAATCGTATCCGAACAACTTCCAAGAAGTGCTCCGAGGAGGTTTTGGTCTTGGCGAAACTAAAGACGGTAGGCAGGGTTCAGTTTTCCTTCAAGTGTTTTTGGTGGTGGTTCAGTTCGGCCATCGACGAACTGCTCGAGTTCGAGACTCATGAGAGTGGATAAAACTTGTTTGCGCAATGAGATAAAGTTGGTGGCTGTTAGTTTGATGGAAAAGTGAGTGTGGGTAGAGATCTCAATAATGGTGGAAGAAGTTGACATGATGAACAGTGGGTTTTGAAGCGAAAAAGAAAGGTAGTGGAATGGCTTTGGATTGAAAAACTCAAAGGAGTGTGAAGGCTCTGATTACCATATAAGAAATGTATGATTGATATATTTCATTGATACAAACTAACTGATACAAACTTAATATATAGACAATACTGGGAAAGGAAATAAGCTAATTCTATGGTCCTAGCTAAAATCAAGGATCACAATCATTACAATTATATACATTCTAAATATACATATGGCTGAGATTGGGCAATGATGTAGCAATATTCTTTATAATTTGATTATGATTTGGTAATATTCCTTATAATTGGAAGAAAAAGTCTACTTGTAAGCCTTATTCATCATGAAATTCAAGCAGAAAACAGCAATCATCATCAAGACCATCAACAATCTACTCTACTATTCCAGCAACAAGATCAACACATCTGCGTGCACCAAGTACTGAGCCAACTGAATTTGATGAAAATGAAGATGTCTCAAAGAGTTGGTTTTGGGATAGAATAAGAGGGTTAATTCTTATAAGAATAACAAACTGAATGGAGTATTTGATTGAAAGAACCGGACAATTCAAAAGTTTCTCCACTGAAACCCTGAATAAGAATGCAAGATTGACCTTGTATGACTATGAGAAACATTGAAAAAGGCCATAGCACAACATAATAAATTGGTTGTTTACTTCAGAAATAGAATGATTGTTAGACTATTTATTGCTCGGAGACCTTTTTCCTTATGTAATTTACTGTTTTTCAAGATTTTAGGGTTTTGAGAAGACTGTCAGGTGTTCCTATAATTATAATGATTGTTATACTAGATGGGACACCTCTGTCGACCTACCTAACATTGATTACAACTATCATTCCGTAATTTCTTGTACTGAGCTTTTAATAACATTTAATGAGAAATACTTTTGAAGTATATTCAAATCTTTGTTTCCTTATGTAGTAGCTTACTTATTATTGAGGATTTAGCCTGCTTTTATTAGTGTTCTTCAATTATAAGTTTGTTCTTGTCTGTTTAAGTGTAACATACCCATCCTGACAAACTTATGGCCAGGCTTGAGCGATAAATCAAAAATACTAACGGCAACTCTCAAGTGGCTTGCGACGATGGGAGCATGCTATCAAACGCCTCATTAAGCACATCGCTCCTTGCCCCCGGTCTCCGTCACATGCAAGGGTGGACCCACATAGTGTAGATCTGGGTCCCAATAATTTTTAGAAATTTTCTTGATTCGGTATATTAAATTTTTTTATGGACCACATAAAAATTAAGAGTTTGAACCCATACTATTAATAATAATGTGGTGTATTTGTAAATTCCTGATTTTATATATGAAAGGTTACTAGTTCAAGTCTTTTTACACTCTGTTTTCTATGTTTTTTTTTTAATCCTTTCTTTAAATCCTACTCAATATTTGTTAGAGCATCCACAATGTTGTATGAGTAAAGAGAAACTAAACGCGCTACATCATTTGGCACATCAGATTTTCACTCATTCACTTTCAAACACCAAAAACTCTCATTTCTTCTCAAACACTACATCTTTTTTTAAACACCCTTATATTCCACATAATCACCTACTTCAATATTTGTTTCTATAAACTAATATACTTTTATAAGTATCTTATTTTTTTATTTCATATTCTGTAAATATTTATAAATGGTTACTGCCTTTCTAAAAAAAGTTAAGATGGTTACCGTTAGTATGTAAGCTTAGAAACAAATAATATTTTCACAGTTGAAAGTATAAACAAACAAAATTCAAAAAGAAAGATAATTAAAGTGAGGTTTGAAATCGGTTTCAAAATTTAAATGAATATTGAAAATTAATTATATTGGACACACTTATCATGTTTGATTTCATTCAGTTTTGTGAATATGTTTTAAACTGAACATTACCTTCGATGGATATTTGTTCAGTTCAGAATTCTGAATCAGAACTATACATGATATTGCAGTTGCTCTTATAATTTTAAACGAACCAACATTTCACACAGAGGTTGAAGACCAAAAGTAGAACAGTTGGAGTTTACCTTTTGTTGGATCCAGCATATGAGCTTTAGAGTTTACCCTTTTTTTTCATTTAGAGCTCACCTTTTGTCGTTTTTATTATGAACTTGCCAAAGGAGTTTTGGAGTTTTCTAGATTAGAAGTGTTGAAGTTTGGGCATAAGCAGTCTTCCGAAATAGCATTTATCAATTATGTATGTATGGGTCTATTCGGTGGCGTCATTTTACTAATCTCGTGAAAATAACTTTAAAAGTGACGGAAGGTTAATCAGGCATTATGTGGTGGTGTTGATAGCCGAAAGACAAGGGTACATGCACCAATCAGCCGGTGTCCCGATAATTGTGCCTTATGTCTATGGCTTGATGCAAAACTACTATCGAGTGAGGGTCTCACCGGAAACAACCTCTCTATCCCTATGGGGTAGAGGTAAGATTGTCTACATCTTACCCTCCTCAGACCATATCATAACTTTGTTATTGGTGGGATATACTAAATACGATGATGATGATAATGTATGGGTCTATGAAGCATCAGCTTGACTAGTATGGTTATACGTAGTTTGAGACAAAACAAATCTCAAAGTGATTTGCGCCAACACAACGTAAAGTTGTGAATAAAATAGGCACTCACATCCATATTCTAAGGATGATTTTGATTCAAAAAGAAGTATTTCAAAGTCCACTATTTGACTATTTAAGTTTGTGATGTGTAGAATGTAACATGGACTTTTTTTTAATAATTTTACATTAATTTTGAAGTTATCCACAGTTTATTTTGTTGATAATTTTGTGTGTTTTCTAACTGTATTGATCAAATTTCTTTCCATTCTATTTTGTTTTTTATGTTTTGACCCGACTTGAACAACAACTGACGAAAAATCTAAACACCGAAAAAATGGGACTACATTGGACAAAAATCCTGGGTCTGCCACTGGTCACACGCCCGGGCTCGGGTGTGCCGCTCTCCTATTAATATCACTGAGTGTGTCTTGTCATACAAGAATAAAATATTGTGAGCTTTCTCACTTATAAGCCACTCACAAATTTGTTATTCTACCAATGTATGACAAACGCATTTTTCCATCTCACCAATATTTAAATTCTAAAACTCACAATTTAGAGTATCGATATCAAATTCATCTTTCTTCTTATACACGTTAATTAATAATTAATTAATAACAAGTACTAATAAATATTATTTTCCATGTTTTTCAAACAGTTTACATAAAAACATTAACCAAATTAACTTTAATGCTACTTTTGACATTCATATATGCTCATATGAGGAATATGCCTTTTTCTATTATTGACGAACGTCAATTTTTTATTTTGTTCTGAATGATAAAATATTTGCCTCATTCATATCCTAACCATTTTATCACCCGTCAAAACAGATGTTGTTGACTGAAGTCTTATAAGATCGGATTATCTTTTTATCACATATTCCACACAAAGTAAAAATGAAACTCATGTCTCAAACCCAACAACTTGATTAATAAGTCCAAAAAAATAGATTTCACGATTTAAAATTAAGACCAGGGCGAATCATGACTCGAACTATTTATGTGATAAGAATATTGTGAGAACTTCCTGAGATCCCGATTCAATTTCAACAAATGTATTTTGCTAAGAGAGAAGAATCTCACTGGTTTAGAAGTCGAACTTATGTAAGGTGGCTATTCGCAAATGATAAGCTTATCAAAGTTCCTTGGCAAGCCATTAAAAAGAAAATAAAACAAAAATGTAAAGTTTTGCTTTTCCTGGTAACAAGGGAATATATACGTCGGTCAAGTTGATCATTTCAAACTATTTTGGTCAACTAGTGCTTGAAATGCTCCTTACGTTTTCTTTATCATGAATAGAATAATAGTTTTAATTATTTATGTACAAAATGAAAAGATATGAGTTTATATATATATATATATATTTATATATATATATAATAAACAAGAGCAAATTAAGACACTAAATTTTTAGTAATTTACAACTTGTAATGCATATGATAAATCTCATAAAGCATGTAAGATAATGGCAAATTTATCTATTACAAAATATGTTTAAAATAATTACAATATTTTTTCATTTACTTAACTCAAGTTTTGTAAATTTATAAAATAGTTTCAACTCTGATCCATCATCTTTACTCATATATTCCATTTAATTTCAATTTTAAACCAACTTTCCACCAACGATTTTTAAACGTCCATAATTTTGTCGTACGTTAATATTTTTTGAAAAAAGTTACATCATAAAAATGAGCATTCTATTGTTTTTAATTTGAGTATGGTATTGTTATCCTTTTTTTTCTGTTAAAAATTTTTAACATGTAACCTATAGGTGTTTGCTTAATTCGGTTTTGACGGTTTTAAGTTAAATAGGTGAGCCAAACCGCCAGTAACATTTTGTTGTCGTTGAAGACCGAAACACACAGTTGAAAATTTAATCTGAATCGTTACTAACGGTTAAGTTTAACGGATGAAGCTTTAATTATAAATTTACCGTCTGGTCAGGTTTCATATGGTCGGCTTCGATATAAACTGCAAAATAA
>NW_027506522.1:20000-31642 GCF_021521415.1 Bidens hawaiensis
GAACGCATCATGCGGTTTGTTTCAAGGCATGGGTTATGGTCTAGGAGAACTCATGCGACTATTGGCGTTGGGGAAGCCATGCGTTAGGTAAACCAACCGCACGTTGCAAGCGAAGGAGTGAAAGCTACTCGACTGTAATGTAAGGGGAGGACCTACAACGAGTTGCGGTTGCTTCGCAAGCCTATATTAAGGTCTAGCGTTATCGTCGTTGTGGCGCTTGCCGTAGTGGTTGTTGCTAGTAGTTAGGACCACTACGAGTTGTCGTTACCATAGTAGGTTGTTAGGACCACACCACTCGTCGTTAAGCCCAACCCTTGGAACATACTACAGCCCCAGGTGGCGAAGAGCCGACATCGAGGTGCCAAACCTTCCCGTCGATGTGAGCTCTTGGGGAAGATCAGCCTGTTATCCCTAGAGTAACTTTTATCCGTTGAGCGACGGCCCTTCCACTCGGCATCGTCGGATCACTAAGGCCGACGACCTGAGCTACCAGACTTAACATAAATGTAGCCACTGGAGCCATTCTAAAAAGGGAGAAATTTGCACTACTTGGTGAAATAGATTTTTTTATAATCAATTTAAAAGAACTAATTGTTACGTGATTATTAGGATTTAGTGTTAACCGCTGCATCGCGCGGGCACCCGTGACCAAGTGCGAGATTGGATCAAAAATAACGTATAGAAAGGATTTGCAACAGAGAGCCTCAACAGCAGCTCTTAACCCACACTTTTTGCTAGTCAATTGCATTTCAAGTTCCCGCACAGTTGATCCAGCAAAAAATAGAATCTAGTCTCCGTGAGTCTATACCAATATTACACTTTCTTTAAATACTTTTTATAGGTTATAAGGAAGCCTAATTTCCTAGGAAGAGAAGCATGAGGGAAAAAGAACAGGGAATAAAGGAGAAAAGGAGGATGGAAGGGGACGTGTAAGCATGAAGGCGGATACTCAAGTCAATCTTGGTAGTGAATAGCACTAATTGTTACGTGATTATTAGGATTTAGTGTTAACTGCTGCATCGCGCGGGCACCCGTCTAGTGTATATATATGTGTGTGTGTGTGTATATATAACATGATCAAATACATTTTATTCATAACATGAAAACAGTGATAACCAATTTGTTGTTATTATTAGATTTATTTTTATAGGTGTTTACTGTTATTTTTTGTTCGTATTTGCTAATTTTCGATTATGAGACATTATAAGTATTCGTTGATTTATATTTTGTTGTTATTATTAGAATTTTTTCTTTTGTTGTTATAAGTATTTGTTGTTATTTATTGTTGTTATGTTGTTCTTGATTTTGATTCTTTTGTTGTAATTTTTAGGTTTTTTCTTTGTTATTACAAATTATTTTTTATGTATATTGGTTTGTCGTTGGTATTGTTTCTTATGCTCTCATTTTTTTATAAATTGATATTATTTTTCTGTGTTATTACAAATCAATGTTTATATATATAAATATATATATATATATTCGTTTTTATAACAAAATCATACTCATATCTTTATCGTAAATACTAATAGACTAAGTCATTCGTTGATGCACTTTGATAGTTTGATTATGTTAGATAACCCAATAAAAATTGGTTGGAAATTTACACTTACAAAGAGAAAATTTTACATTTATTCTTAAAAAGTAAGTTTTAAGATCAACTTTTTTAAGCGGTATACCTTGAAATGATATAACAAATTGTGGAATACTAAAAAGTAAAAAAGGAAAATGTTAAGAAATAAAAATATAATAATAAGGCGATAGAATTTTTAGTGCAAAGGGAATGAGCCTATGGCGTTTTATATTGTTTTAAAGCCAGCGAATCTCACAAACCACACCTTCACCACCCACACCAACTCCCTCCCACCAACATCCTTGGGAAAGGGAAAGGAAAAGGAAGAGGAAGAATGGTTGCGTGGAGCTATGTGATCATCTCTTGGTTGGTGGTGCTTGTGATGATGTTATACGTGGTAATTTTGAAAGGAAACAATGGCAAATTGCCCCCGGGAGGAAGAGGGTGGCCTATAGTTGGTGATAGCATTCATTGGTATAACGCGGTTGCAAGCTCTAATCCTACCACTTTTGTTCAACAACAAGTTTTAAGGTAAGGAACACCCGATCTCATCCTCAAACTCATTCATGTTCAACGCTACCTTTGATTTTATCTTAAACCAATTTTTAAACATATACTAACGCGGATGGCTTCACACTTCCATATTTTTATTAGGAAAATTGGATTTCAATAAACCAAACTATAGCATATTAGCCGATAATGATCCATAATCACTTAATATAAACTTAATTGCACATATATGTTTCTCACTTCATTCACAATCATAATTTTTATAATACATATTAACATGGTTATCTTCACACTTTCATACTTTTATTGGAAATATTGGATTTCATTAATCCAAACTATAATATATAAACAAAAATTCCAATAGTTTATTCATCATAGATTTTTTACTTAATTTATACTTGATTTTGATTTCGTCTGTATGTTTCTCACTTCGTTCATAATCATAATTGTGAATCAAATCAAGTATAAATCTTTGATGAACATATTACTGGAACTGCTCTTGGTAATAGAATTGAATGTTACGAATATTATTAGTCAATTACCTTAGCAACAAGATTTGATGATCATGGTTGTTCAAGTAAAATAAATAAAAAAGTATGACGCTACGTGGACTAATTACTTGGTTGCACTGCTAAGCGATGCTTTTTAATCTTAACTAGGATTTAGAACCCCGCGCTTCGCAGCGGGACCATTAAATCGAACAAAAAAACACATACGTGAAAACGTTAAACCGCGATTGCGCTGTGAGTCGACACGAAGTCAACCTGTATCAGGTTATGACATCGGAACTAAACAAAAGAAATAAACTCGTTAATGCCAATGTACAACAAATCATCGCATGTAGAACAAAAAAAAAACTCAGCACGTTACTGCCACGAACCACGCAAATTCGATTAGTATCCCAGTATCAACACAATTTTGTAAACTTAAATTAGCAAGCCAAAAAAATATTTTAAAGGTGCATTATCAAACGTCAAGATGCGGTATAAAACAGTGTGACGATGGGATATTTGAAGATCATGAAAAAAGTTTTAGTCATTTTAAAGACGAATTATAAAAAAATACGAAATCAAAGTTTAAGAAAAGCGTTTAACCGACAAATAAATATGTAAAACTAATACTTGTCCAAAAATATTTAAATATATAATTTGTATAAATAATATAATTAGTTGGAAAAAGTAAAATAAATGAAACAAATTTTTCACTTTTATTTATAGGTTAGTTTTTTAATGGTTGTAATAAATATAATATTAAAAATTTAAATAGTAAATTGAATATTGTATTTGTGAGGAGGAATGAATCCTCTTTTTAATATATATAATAATACTAGTTTTTATCCCACGTATTATGGGGGTTGTTTTATATTACTCGATTTTAATATATATACACTTTTTTGGGTTTAATTTTATTTATTGTAATGAAATTTATAATATACTTAGAGTTTGATGATAAAAAGGTTTCACAAATAACTAAGATGTTATAACCCGGTTTAAAAGTTATCCAGATTTGGTAAGACCCAAAACCCGCTTATTTTTTTTACTATAAAATTGTTTTTTAATTATAAATAATATTTTTTTTTAAAAAATCATATAATAATTTTTAGTATATCCTATTTTATAGGATTTTCACATCAATAATTTGGTGAGAATAATTTTTAATTTAAAGAGATGTTATAACTCGTTTAAGGAATATTTGGGTTTGGTAAGACCCAAACCCGTGAATTCGGGTCAAATGCATCAGAAGCCTCCATTTAAAAATCAAGCAAATCTAATTACTTCAAAAAAATGGGGAGCGACCACATCGTGACCCCTAGGATTTTTGGGTTTTTGTTTATATATGTTACAGATGTAAAACTAATACTTGTCCAAGAATATTTAAATATATAGTTTGTATAAATAATGTAATTATGGAAAAAAGTAAAATAAGTGAAATAAATCCTTCACTTTTATTTATAAGTTAGTAATTTAATGGTTGTAATAAATATAATATTAAAAACTTAAATAGTAAATTAAATAGTGTATTTGTAAGGAGGAATGAATACTCTTTTTATTATATATAGTAACTAGCTTTTAAACCCGTGTATTACACGGGATTTGTCAAATGACAAAAAAAAAATTAGTTTTGTTATTTAAAAAAATAAACAAAATGAAAGGTAAAAATAAATTAAATAAATCATGTATGATATTTAATTGTGATTCTTAATATACTTCTCATGATTGAAATTAAGTGTAGATTAGCATACCATATAATAAATCTAAAAGATTCATTGATGATGATAAACCAAATTGCATTAAATGCTAGGTCTTACACAAGCCTTTGAGGCAATATTAGTTTTTATTGAAGTTTTGTGGAAATGAACCAAAGTCACCATTTTTTAAAATGACTCATACGTATTCGATGATTGACTCATGTCAAATCAGAACGAACATGTGAAACAATTGTAGTCTGAAATGCGACAAACACAATTTGGTAATAGAATTGCATGTCCGAAAGGTGTCTTCATATTAAACGCAACACATGATACAAATTATGTATACAAAGAAGTATTTTTGAATTTGTAATCATCACTTTAAGGTCTCATTTACCATGTAAATTAATGTATTAGACAAAGTAAACGATTTATGAATTATAAAATTTTCACGTTTCATGACTTATAAAATGTATCTTCTTCATATTTCACTACGTGTACTACACATGGTGGATAATATGAATTTAATGTAATTTTTTGTGTAACAATGTTTAAAAGATGATGATCAATATGCATATAGACAATAATCTTGAGTATAATGTCATAAGATTACATATATGCACACCTAAATATATACTTTATGAGATGTTGAAAAACCACAACCAACTCAATAATTGATTATATTTAGCATTAATTCTTCTTGAATGGTAATTATAAACGTGACTTTTATACACATTTAAATAGTTAGTAAAATCCATCTAACTATGTTATAACTCAAGTGATAAAATGGTTTTGACTATGGATAATTGGGATAAATGAGATGAGATATTAGAAATTATGATGAAAAATTAGGCTATGAGTGAATGTAGGATTGACACCTAAGTATCAACACTTTTTTTTATTAGTAGAGTAACATAAGATTTGTTTTGTTGAAATTGATTATGTAGCAAATGTTTATTTAATATTCTAAACGAAATTTTACAGTTTCCAAAAACAAAGAATTCGGTTTTATAACTTTTTAGAAAAAATCAAAATTACAATTACAGGACTCCAAATTTCTTTATGTATAACTGATCATTGTTTCAATGCTTTAAATTAATTTTTTTTAGTATAGAATATTAAATTAAAGATACAAAATTAATAATCACATTAATTGGAAATTTAAATTAAATAGAATAATTAAAAATTTATATATATGAAGAGAGAAGTCTCGCATAATACAAACTGAATTCACGAGTCCTTATTGTTAAAACATGTGTTGACATTTTTAATAAAAAGTAATGTATACATTGAGCAAAATTATATTTTAAGTTTTATATTATTGTAAATAGTCATTAATGTATGCATTATATCTTGAGATGTAACTCATGGGTCAAATCATTTTCACTAATGATCCATGGATAGCATGGATTAAGGAGAAGAGAGATTAGAATATTAGTATAGAATTTTAATCTAGGAATAAATGTGGTTAGAACACCTAGACATCATTATTTTTGTTTATTAGTATTGTAAGATTGTAACTAAAATTAGAATAATGTATTGGTTTAATAGCGATCCCTTATTTTTTAGTGAAAGACTAGTATTCAAAAACAATAATTTAGATTAATTTTTTTGGTTTGATATTAATCTAACTTTCAGTATTCAAAAACACCTCATTAATCAATTAAAATTAGAACTTTCACTTTAATAAAAACACCAAGTACTTCTATCTGCGCGTTGTATTGGAGCAGGTTAAATGGATTGCATGATCGAAAATAATCATGCGTAGGGTTGTACAACGAATCGGAATCGTCAGAACCGGACCGAAACTGGTATTGAAAATGACTGAAAATAAAACCAGAATCATGGCCCTACTATAGTAAGCTGGTTTGGTTGCAAAATCGGTTCTTGCTAATCGGTTATGTATGACGATCGGTAATGTTATTAAATGTTTAGTTATTTTACAAATGCCAAAAAAATGGTAAGTGTGAAAAGTCATAATTAATTGACATGTGTTAAGTGGGGACTAAATGAAAAATTGTATAAAAGTAATAGTACAAATTTTCACTATCCACAAACAAATCACATGTTAATTCCTCAAACATGTATAATTTTTTCATATAATATTTAATAATAAAAAAATCACCATAATAATAAACGTTTTTTTAATCTTTAATATGAGTATTTATATAAAAATTAAAAGAAAAATTACGTCATTGTGTTTTTTCCTTACCATTGTGTTTTTTTCGTCATTGTGTCTTTTTATTTGTCATTGTATTTTTCAACTCATCACTGTGTTTTTATTAAATACTATAACACCGTTGTGTAATAATAATGTGTGAATATAATGAAAAATACTAACAAATTCTCTAATACATAAAACACAATGATGATTACATATAAAAATTACCTGAAACGTAACACACAACGGTGAATACATATAACACAACGATATGAAACGTAAAACCGAATATAAACTACATATTACACAATGACTTGAACGTAACACACAAGGAACATACGCCTTTTTTTCTCAAATCAAGTGAATGTCATATGTCAATTCCGAACAAATGACAATGAACGTATTACACAATGATTAAAACACAATGGTAAGTAAAAATACAAATGTTGAGCACAAAGACACAATAACGAACAAAAAGATACAATAACGTAATCTTTGTTATTTTTTATCTTTAATATGAGTATTAATTGAAAAACACAATGACCAAAATCTATAACACAATGCATAAAAAACACAATAAATAACCAAATAACCCAATATAACAAACTCACAATTTTTTTAATTTTTTTATAAAAATAGGATATTTATATTAATATTAAAGATAAAAAATGCTTGTTATTATGGTGAATTATTTTTTAAGAAATATCGTATATAAAAGTTATGAACGTTTTAAAATGGTGGAGAATTGATATGTGCATTGCATGTGAAGAGAATAAGTCATCATAAGTGAGTGACTTTAATGCCCGTCTAATCAATTTTTATTCTTAAATTAATCTTTACCATCCAAATATAATATCAATGAATTATATTTCTTCTCATTATTCTTATTTTTGTTGTACTTGTATTTTAACATACCCGGGCTATGCAAACTTTGCAAATTGCAACAATCAAAATTTAAAATTAAATCAAACTATAATAAATTTGAAGCATTCAACATTTGGAATATTAAAACAAAACATTACTTCTCATTTGTTAACTTATTATATATTCTTGCTTGTAAAAACTTGAAATCGATAAATACTTGTTTATCATCGAAAAAGTTAGAAACAGAAAAGAAAATAAATACATGTTCATCATCGAAAAAGTTAGAAACAAAAAAGAAAATAAATACATGTATAATCATCGAAAAAGTTAGAAACAAAAAAGAAAATAAATACATGTTCATCATCGAAAAAGTAAGAAACAAAAAAGGAAATAAATATATACTTGTTCATTATCGAAGTAACTAAACCAGGAATGGAAGACTTGCGATCAATCTGTCTTTGCTAACAACTGAGATCGCCGGTGTTTGTTAACAGTTGCAAGAAAAGAATAGGGTTTTAATTAGATTGCAAGAGAAGATTAAGGAGTTTGTTTAAAGTGTTGATTGCGTATGTTGGTTTTTGGCTCGCATATCACAAATACGCTATATGAAAAGCCCATTAAAAATAGGGATTAAAATTAATATTCCAATTTTCGGTTCCACGTCTTGAGCCTTCGGCGTCACCTTGAACCGAATTGGAAATCGTTTAATGGAAAACCTGAGAACCATTAATCGCACGCTTTGGTGGTTCTGATACACTGGTTCGGTTCTGGTTCCTCAATTATAGTAATTTTGAACTTTTTCTTTCTCACTCCTAGTCTGTGGTGCGACAGGTATGCGTCAAAAGTCGGTCGGTATCAAAACAATTCATTATGGTCAAAGTTTTGTGACAAAAGTTTTGTTGTCAAAGTTGAGGGGTCAAAAAATAATAATGTAAGTTCAAGAGGCAAAAGTAGCCGGGTTCAATAACGCTTGCGATGTTGGTTACGAGTGTTTAATGTTAGTCATCGATTTAAACGGTGTGAGGGTTTCAAACTGAACCATGAACATCAAAGGCCGTCTCCGAGAATCCTTTATAATTCCGAGGTTCAGGACGAGCATAAATAAGGGGTGTCCGAAATCACGTCTTCAGTTATGCGATAAATAATTTGACAATTTTATCAATTAATTTGGATTTTCAAATCCCAATACGAAGCAGAGATTGAGTTAGTGTGCAAAAGGTTACAAAAATGAGAATGGTGTAAAAACATAATTGATTACCATGTGTCAAGGGGACTTAGTGAGAATTGAACTCATGACCTTTGATTTCATAGATCACTAATGACTAAACTTTTTATTGCTCCAAAGAGTCATTTTAAAGACTTATGTTTCAAAACGAAGTTATGTAAAAAATATATACTATTTTTTTAAACAATTTTGGGCTTTTATGAGAATGAGCATCGATTTGTCGCCCTCCTCGTCAACCCCCCCCCCCCCTCTCTTTGGGTTGGCTTTATGAACACATATAATTATTATGTGGTTACTAGGGTCTGAGTTTCCTACTGCATCGCGTGTGTAGTCAACTAGTTTATATTATTTATATAAACCGGTCTAATTTATATAAGTATATGTATGTTTGTCTGAAATTCTTTTATTTAAAAAAACATATAAGTATATGTATGTTTGTCTGAAATTCTTTTATTTAAAAAAACTAGATTGGATACCCCGATCAAGTTAAATGCCAAATTTCATCATCGTCCGTTTCCTCAGGCTACGGAACCGGATAATAATTCACTTGTTTATGTTTTCTTTTTCCGTTAAACAATGACATATGCTTATAATAAATAATAACAAAATGTTTTATTATTGAATTTACATTTTTGGTCATGTCATAAAATTTATTCCAAATAAGTTTGATCAACAAGTTTTAGAATGTATTTAATGTGATGCATGCTGTCACTTTATATGTTATTTGTATGCCTGGCCATGTACGTATTATTTTATGATCGTATTATTTTATGATGTAACCATAACTAGATTTTGAATCCATGTATTACCCGGAATTTTTTAAATTATAAAAGTAAATAAAGTTTATAATTTGAATTAAAGAAAAAAATTTAAAGGTGAAAAAGAAATGAAATATATAGTAAAAACAATAAAACTTTTATAATCTTAAATTTATAGATTTAAGAAAATCTTTTTATATACAACATTTGTTGTTATCGCTGATACGAACCAAATAGATTTGAGAAAATCTTTTTATTTTAAATTTTTAGATTTGAGAAAATCTCTTACCAGTTTATGTTTACGAATTTGTGTTGGTATCGCTGATACGAACCAAATTTGTGTTGGTTCGCAGCTGTAATGTGCCGAATTTTTTGGTTATACATATGATAATTTGTTTTATTTTGGCATTGACAGGTTTATTTCTTTTGTTTCGTTTCGATGTCGTAACTTGATACAAACTGACATTACGTTGATTTGCAACAAGTTTATGGTTTAACGTTTTTACATATGTTTTTTTGTTCGATTCAACGGTCCCGTCACGAAGTGCGGGGTCTTAAATCCTAGTTTGTTTTATTACTTAGAAATGATTAGCGCAGAACATGTTAACTAATATCAACTTTTCAAATGGTAAAGATTCAAGTTCTATTTTGAAAAAAAAAAACGTAATATAGGAGCATAATCTAACTGTACATTTAAAACAAGATGATTTTTTCACATGACATCATTCTATGACTTTCACATAAGATGTCACGTATATGTCATGTGAACACTTTCATATATTTCATCTAATTTTCTAAAGACAATATGAGACAACAACCCGTTTAGTTATGTTATACCCCATAACCCGGTTTTCATGCCAAAACATCCATCTTCATGTGACATTAAGATTTTGTAAAATTTTAAAAAATCAATTGTTGTGTGATACACATCTACAACCCAAGGCCTCATGTTTGAACTAAAGATGTTTACTAACTTCAACTAAGTAATAATTGCATTAGATTTCTTGACTTATAAATGATATATTGCTCGTTATCTTAACATAGCGAATGGTGAGTAATGAATCAACTGATTCGTTATCTAAATGTAACGAATTGGCTAATAACGAATCTCTTGATTCGTTATCTGGTTCGCTGTCTTATTATGACGAATTAACCAGTAACGAATGACCTAGTTCGTTATTGTAATCATAACGAATTGGGCGAGTAACGAATCACCTGATTCGTTATTTTAACGTAACGAATTGGCTCCGTCTTATCTAAACCTTGACGAATTAGCCTATATTCTTATCCATACTTTGACTCGGGGTCAAAGTCAAAATCGATTTGAACAAGATCAGTCAACAGGCACCAGATCTGTAATTAAACCCTCGATTCTTAACGAAACAACATGAAATTGATACCATTGATCTCACAATCCAAGCGCCTACAAACCCTAACCATCAAATCTGCCAAACATTCATGTTTACGGGGTGCGATTTAGGCATATATGTTACGGGTTCTTGAGGTTAGAAATTAACCTATCAATCGTAATGGTTTTCAGCAAGAATCATCACGTTTGGTTCGTTTTTACCTTATGTATACAGATCTAACATTATCTAAATGAATCCGGACCTAAACGAACGATTTCTAATCATAAACATACCTTAAACAAGTCGAATTACGAACACGGTTAAGCCTTGATGTTGTTTTGGTTCTTCACGACGATCTAGCACCAACGGGTTCGGGTTTCCACCTTCGAATCTTGGCTCGGGTTATAGGATGGTGTTTGTGTGTGTTTTTGATGGTGTAGGCTATGGTGTAGAGATAGATAAAAATGGAAAGGTTTAGGGTTTAAGGGGTATTTATACACCCTTAAGCCCATGGACCTAAGACCCATTTCATTTTCTTATTTCATCTTATAAAGTCCAAGCCCACCTTCTATTAGTTTATTTATTCAAACTGATAACGACACAATATTAAATAAACGAAACTTATTTCATTAATCCTATCTAAATCAGGATGTTACAATTTTTTATATTTAATTAAAAATAATTATTTAATAGTTTTTAATTTTCTTTCTAAGTGTGAGTTTTCTCTTTATCATCACCCTACATATAAAGAAACAATTAATATAATAGAAGAAAGTTTAATTAAGAACCTATGATGATTTTGGGTGATACGATTAATGTAGCCAGGTATATAATTTTTGAATTTTAATGTTTTGGGTGCTAAGATGAATTTTCAATGCTTAATTCCTCATGATTTTTATTGTCAATTCGTAGTTAGATTTAAAAAAATGACGACGATTTAATTTGTAGAGAGAGAAGCATTCCAAAAAATATAGGATGATAGATTACGTATAAGCCCTTTATCAATAAAATGAAAAT
>NW_027506523.1:0-81658 GCF_021521415.1 Bidens hawaiensis
GACCTTCAAGAGTCAAACAAGAGTTTCCTTTGTTTTCTACTAACTCCATATGATTCAAGCTTGTTGTTGTAACATATATAATATACACCCCCTTGTTACCTTTGGTAGTTACTTCTCCGGTTCCGATCGGTGAGGTTTCGGACCTTGTAAAGCAAGGCTTCATGGAGGACTTACGTGATCCTTGTTATATTTTCCTCATCTAACAATCTAACTTTATTATTGCTTACTAATGATGCTTAATTTCTTCTCATTTTAGTTTATTTACAAGTTCCATGGTTATGGGTTGAGGGTCTATGCTTCGGTTTAACCGTAAATAGCTCAAAACTGTAAACCGAACTTTTGCTTACTAGTTTTGTTAAAATAGTTGTTTAGACATGTTTAATGTTAGATTTGAGTTTCTAAAATCATTTTTACAAGTTCTTTGATATTGGGCATGTGGAAACCATCTATGAACTTACTGGGAGATGGAAACCGAACCAAAACCGAACTCTTGTTTAAAGACTTTATTGTTAAATTTTTGGTTGTAAAACTTAAGTTTCTTCAATTATAAATTATTATACAAGTTCTTGGATATTTGGGCATGTGGAAACCATTAATGAACTATTTGTGAGATGGAAACCGAACCAAACCGAACTAAACCGACTTTTACTCGCTTAAGACACACAAGTGTGTTTTTAGCTACCAAGACTTGTATATTTCTTTAAAAATAGTTTACAAACTGATTTTAATTATTTTCCTAAGTACTTGAAAATGTTGGATCCAACTTGATCTCATAACAAAGTTTGGACGGACAAGACCGAACACTCGCTTAACGTACGTTGTTAGTTCTAAAACAATAGATCTACATACTTGGTTAAGCCTTACTTGATTTTTATGAGTTATCTCATAACATTTAATATTTTGGAAAGTTGACTTTGGGTTTGACCAATTATCAAGACCCGAACCAACAACCCGAAACACTCGTTAAAACCCGTTTTAGTATCTTTATCCCAAAGGGACTTGCATTCTTGCATTTTACCCACTTTATTATTTAACATAGGTTGAGTAAATATTAAGGTTAGATACTTTAGCTCAGTTTCGAGCAAACTTACATTTTAAAGAGTTATTATTATAAGTTCTTAAATATTTACATTTTTAAACCTTAAACTTTAAATTGTCTGCATTTATTTTCATTTAATTTATTTTAAGATTTCTTAGACAACCTTACATATACACGTTTTCCTTTCACCTAGACCTTGCTCGATCAACCGCATCCTTCCGGTTACTCGTCATTTTTACCGATCAAGTTTATTAGTTGAACGTGAGTACTTTCATACCCCGTTTTCCATCTTTTGTTTTGGGGTTGACATTTCATACTTATCAAACTAAATACCTTATTTACTTGAATCTTAAACCACAAACGTTATTGTATACTTTACTTGAATAATTGCTCGATTTGGTGTTCTATGATTCTATGCCTATGTGTTTATCGCTTTTGGTTGGTTGATCTATAAATCCTAGACTACTTGGCATCCCCTTGTAGCAAGGTGTCGTTAACGTAATGCAATTAACGATAACTATAAAATCCTAGACTATCTGGCATCCCCTTATAGCTAGGTGTTGCTAACGTAAATCCTATTAGCGATATCTATTTATCCAAGTTATTGCTTTTATTTATTGTTTCGTATACAAGTTTTGTGGCATTTTATTACTATACACTTATATGCTCAAACTTATGAATTGCTCACCAACCTTTGTGTTGACAAACTTTATTTTATGAAATGTTACAGTTTGACTTTGGTTGATTCGAGAACTTGACGAAAAACGTTATCAAGACTATTAGGATATTAGTAAAACGAACAATATATTTGTTTACTTGTATTCAATTTGTTTGTATGAACAAGATGTGTTGTTTATTGATTTATGAAATAAATGAGTTGATTAAATATTGTCACTTTAATAGTGTCTTGTGTTTTGGGCAATCCGTTGCATCCCGGCGTGTTCTGTCTCCGTTGGTCGGGGTGTGACACATTGGGCCGTATATCTAGTCTGGGTATAAATGTTACGCCCAAATCATGTCAGTAGTCTTAGATTGTGACGGTTTCCATTACAACTAAATAAAACGTAAAAAAAAAACAAAGTTCATGGACTAATACTGTGCCGCAAAGTGGCCCAACAGTGCACTTGCGGCATCAAAGTTTTATTTTATATACAGTAGTAATAGTAATTAAGTTAAAAGTTTTTTTTTCAAAACAAACATATATAAATCGTAGGGTTTTCATAGAGTTTATTGATAAATCAAATAAAGTTTTGAGGAATCAACCACTTGCAATTTTTTGTATGTTTAATCCAAGAAAACATACAATTAGGGCTATCACTTTTACCCGAAACTCGAAAACCAATCCAATAAAAGTCGTACCGGAACTCGAATTAACCCGACCTGAAAAACCTGAACCCAAACCAAGGTCAATTGGGTTGGTTCTTGGTCTGATTTATGGGTTTCGGGTCAACCCGAAAAACCCGAATAACCTTTTAGTTTTTAAAGCAAATATATGTTTAGGTATATCCGTATATAGGCTTAATCATAGCCACTAAAGTTATCCGAATCTAGCCATAATCGACTATTGTCATTCCACCTATTATAGATGTTTATTGATAGTTTATGTTTACCGTTTATGAATAATAGCAACCGTAATCGAACAACCTAATCACGCTTGATTGGAGACGATTATGGTTGGAGTTTGTTTTACTCTTCTTTTGAATGTTTTATCAGGTTATGTTGGTTTATTATTTGGTTATCTATGTTACGAGCAAAGAAGAATATGTTTTTTTTTTAATTTTAGCATTGTAGTTTTTTTTGATACTTGAAACCCGATTAACCGAACCGAAAAACACCCGAACCTTGAAAAACCCGTGAGAAATTTGTGTTGGGTTTCAGGTCAAGATTTAAAACCCGATCCGAAAAACTCGAAACCCGAAAAACACCCTACCTACAAGATTTGACCAGGCACAGAGATAAAGTTTTAAAAACTTTACCCCCCCCCCCCCCCCTCCTTTTTTGTTAGTTCTGAAAACTTGTATTTTTTTTGCCATTCCCCTCTTTGATGGGGTGTTAATGTGATTAAGGTGTTAAATAGAAGGTCATGAGATCAAACCCTATAAAGTGAATAAAACTTAACTAGTGTATTCTTTTATTATTAGACCATGCGTAGTCAAAACTAGACATCTCCAGATATTTTACGTCAATATGATGTCCAATCAACATTTCAACATTTTGCAAAAAAATGAGTATAATCAAAACTCAAAACTCTCCAACAATCATTACTTAATTATTTGTTTCTTTTTCGCATTTTTATTTTTTTTTAATTCAAACTAAACAAATAATATTTTATTAAATAGATGCAAATTACATTAGAATTAAAAGAAACTATATTCAACTACAAATAAAAAAATACATTAAAAATAAAAAATACATTATATTAAAAAGAAACTAAGGGCGCGTTCGCTTCACATACTTTTTTCTAAAGGATTTGGAATTGGAATTGGAATTGGAATGGAATGGAATGGAATGTTTGAGAATCCCTATCATGTGTTTGGTTGGTTAATATGTATTGGAAATGAAATCTTCTTCATTCTTGTTTTTTTTTTAAGAACGAGGGCAAAGGCGGAAACGTTTTAGTTTTTTTACTTTTTTCGTTTTTGATTTATATTTTGAGTTATGAATTTTTTATTAATTTTTTTGGAGGGGTTTTATTGTTAATAAGAAAATCCTTAACAATCCTTTCAAATAGGTGGGATTTTAAAATCCCATGAAATGTGGGATTTGATGAGATTTAGTTTCCATTCCTATTCTTTCATTTAATGAAACGAACATATCAATTCATGGGATTTAAAATCTCATTCCTTAAAATTCCTTACAAATCCTTGAAACGAACAGGCCCTAAGGGTTGTGTTTTGGTTGGGTTTTTTTGAGTCGAGTTGTCGGGAGAATCAACCAAAGCCGAGCATATGATGGTTGAATCGATTCATATTTGTTTAAGTAATTATTTGAAAAAAGAAAATGAAAAATGATGAGTAGGTTTTTGTGTTAAGAAGATGGTGAAGATGATTTTAAGAAAATGAATTGGGGGTAGATTATATAATAAATAAAATGTTTTTTAGTCATTATTTTCTTAAAATTAGAGCCAAGTTAACGTTGTGGTGAAAACACGTGGCCCAAAAATGTAGCCAAAACGTCGGGGGAGGGAGGGGGTACCCCTGCATTTTGGGCCAAAACACTAGGGGAAATTGACCAAGTATGCTTGGTCCTACATGTTTCCTTGTGTAACACCCTTTAAATTTTAAAAAAAAGTAATATAAAGTAGCCAAGATACATGATTTGTCTTTGACATCTTTCAGAGTATTAGACTACAAGACAGTTTACGACTCTCGAGTACCAAAAAATATCCAAATGGATTACAAAACGAGTACTGTAACTTGTGTGGTCAGAGAAATTAAGCCAATAAACAACAATCGCATGCAGTAGCAGCGGCTAACTTGTGTAGACTTAAACTAAAACCATAACACTTAATTAACTACTCAGTAACGAGCCTAAACAAAAGACAAATATTACCCAAAATTACATTTTCACCTAGCTTAACATGGGTTATGAGTCTAAACAAAGGGATTACTATGTAAGCAAAATCATAGAACAACCATACAATTTTACGGTTTTACCCATTCATAATTGACAATATGTGCTTTTCCAACCCGAAACTGAACTATCCACAGTTTATTGACCGGTCATTTGAGATTTCTCAACCTCCGCCCATGAAGTAGAACCCGGACCGCAAAATGGACCGTTTTCAGCAGCACCCTGATGCATTAGAGTAATTCTAATTAATAAAATAATCCATAACTAAGATACTTATTAAAAATTCAACAACAAAATGTAAAGCTTCAGTTTCAAATAATATATTGTTAAGCGATCTCGCTAAGACCACTAAAATGGGTACAATATTGAATATGGTTTGTAAAATTTATTTATAACTATTATCTAAAAGTTGGTTAATCATGCTTCAAATAAATAGGTGAATACTAGACTAAAATGAACCTTTTCATATTTTAATCTTATAAATAAATAACAAGTAAATGGAAAACATAACACTTTGAATGATGTAACAGCCATACCATGTTACGCCCGTATGCATTGCCATAAGGGTGAAGAAAAGTGCTATCATAAGTGCCAATATTCGCCCTATGTGATCCATCTTAGCAGTGGTATATACATAAAAAAATTGAAAAATAAGATGTAACATTAGAACAAATATAAACCATTGGAACAACATAGAAGTAACAAAGAGAGCACATACCGGGACCCCACGATCTAATATCAGGATTTGAAAGTTCGGCCCGAAGCCTTTCAATTTCGCGTGCCATAGAAACCAAATTATTTTCCATTGCTTGTTTTTGATCCAACAGCTCACTACTCACCTTCTTCTCATAACCAATAGCATCTCTACAAGACGGACAATGAACTATAAATCATTTAATGCAAACTTAACACGTGTGCATAAAATCGACCAAATTTGGTAAATCAAAACAAAAAAACCGAAACTGAATGTTAGATTTTAGGACTTTTGATAAGTAAGAAAATCCAGTCTGGGATAGTTTATGTGAGAAAACCAAAAGAAAACAAACCAGACCATTTTTTAATGATTATAACAGTCATTTTGTAATTTTGTATACTAACTGTTTTAAACAGCACAGTTCACCCTATCGTTCACTTCTCATTACCAACTAATGTTACTCTAAAAATCAGTAATCATGTGCAGTCTCTTGCAAAACAGTGAATGTAAATAGAGGCACACATAAATAAACTGGATCAGAAACCAGATTCTGTATTGAAACCGGTTGGTACTGACCCGACACGCAGGCTTGAAATCGGCTTGTAACCAATTTGTGAGAGTGAGAATCTGAAAAAGAAAATGTGTGTAATGGCCCAAGCCCAATTTACATGTGGGCCTGAAATGGCCCAAGCCCAAAAGATTAGAGAAAAGCAAAAACATATTCGTCTATAAACTGAGAGTAGGGGTGGCAATCTTGACCCAAACCATTTCAAATGGGTCAATTTGAGTTGTTTAAAAAATTAAATGGATTGGTTTGGGTAAAAGGTTTTAACTAAATTGGTCAAAATGAGTCATTTGAAATTCCATCTTTTTATTTTCGGGTCAAAATGAGTCGACAAGTTCAAAGAAATGGGTCGATGTGGGTTAGTGTCCTAAGGAAATGTGGCAGGTTTCGGATTGGATTGAATTTTCGTACAAGACAGGTTTCGGCACGAAACGGGTTTCAGATTGGAACGAGTTCGGTTCAGGTTTCAAGCCAACACGAGTTTTCACACGGGACGGGTTGGGTTTTGGTTTCTTCATGGTCGATTCCGGACTCGTTTTTGTCTGTTTTTTCAGTTTCGTTTTTGTTTGGTTTGAATTCTTTTAGTTTCGTTTTGATTGAGTTTTCGATTTCGGTTGATGTGGTTCGGTTTTGGCCTTTTGTTTCATTTTTGTTTATTTTTTCGGTTTCGGTTCGATTCTTGTTTTTTTTTTATTTTTTTTACGGAACGAGGACAACGTAGGAAGCATTTTAGTGTTTTTACTTTTTTGTTTATGATTTATATTTTTAGTTATGAATTTTTTATTATTATTTTTGAATATTTTTTTGAGGGTTTTTCAACTTAAATGACAATCCCTCAAAAAATAATAATAAAAAAATCATAACTTAAAATATATAGTTTCAATGTCCCAAAATGAAACTTTTCAGGTTCGTTTCAGAATTCTTTAAAAACCCGGCCCGTTCTGACATGATCACACCATAAACTGCTTGTGTAACTCCTCGAGCTCATTTTTCAAAGCATGAAGTTTCTTATTCTCATCTTGCAATTCTGCAAGGCCTTTCGTGAGAATCTGAACCTGCCCATATAACTCACGCGTAACCGAATTAAGCCTTTTAACTTCCACATGAAGTTGCACAACCTCTTCTTTAAACGCTTCAGTGGCCCGAATATCAGCTTCAAGTTTCAACACACCCTCAATAAGTCGCCTTGAATGCAATTCATTTTCATTTTGAATTTCAGTAACTGCAATGTCCATTCGCCTAAATTGTTTTTGTGCAGCGCCTAATTCTTGTTGCAGAGTGGCCCAATCTTCAACTAACCTTCGGTTTACGCCCAAAAGCCTGCGGATTTCATGATGTTGCATTTCCAGTCCTTGTTCCAACACAATGTGGTGAGGTGGCTCGTGATGATTGGTTTGTGGCTCGTGAGAATATCGATTTCTTCCCGCCATTTAATTTGAACCTGAAAGAATTTTGTACGAACACGACACGACAAATAATCAAATTTTCAGTTGGCAGATACAACCCATTTAAAAAACGGGTCGCGTTTGGGTTGACCTGTTTAGGTAACGCGCCGTGTTGTATTGAACTGTTTAACCCATTTAGCTAAGCAGGTCAACCTGCCTTTTTAAAACAAGTCAACTCACTAACCTATTTGTGACCATTTTAACCCAATTTTTTTTGCAACCCGTTTGACACGCTTAGACAAATGGGGTACACGGGTCATGTATATTTTAAGTGTGTGCAAGTCAGGGTTCACAACAAAGTACGGATCGTGTTCGGGTTGAAAAATTCAACATGACAACCTGCTGACTCGGCATGTATTAAAGTAACTTGTTTAGAAAATAATCATAATGCCTGTAATGGGTCAAGTTATTAGCAGGTAATTTCATCTCAAATTCAACTTATAAGTCAAAATATGCAATTTATTTACCAAAAAAAATGAGGGTTTTACTGCCGATGAAGATACATAATGAGCATGTGTAACAATATCATGAAATAGAATCTGAGAATAATAATAATAATAAGGAAATGGCATTACCGGAATCAGCCTCCGAGAAGTGAAGAAGAAATCACCGATTAGATATTTCCATTGCATTATATATGGAAACAAAATAATATATGTTAAATCTTCTTCAACTTAGTTAAAAAAGTAAAACATTCTGTCACTTATGTTTTTCTTTTTTTTTTCAATTATCTCACTCAACTTTCAATACGGCTCGTTTAAGCTACCCAACTTCAATAAGGGTTTAAAACGAGAAAAACAATATATTACTGTAGATAATATATACTAATAAAAAAAATGCCGGTTTTAATGTCGTTTTAATTAATATTAGCATAGCATATTTAATCAAAGCATTTGATTTGAAGATAAAAGAACATGGTATTAAAACACTTATTAAAAGTTACCCAACTAAGACATACTGAAAGTTGAGTGACATAGTAGAGACAAAAATAAAAATGTAAGTGACTTTATTGGAATAAACATGAAGCTTTAATACTATTATATTTCCCTTAGTTAAACTAGTTGGTCGCAGTCGTGCTTTGTGACAGTGACATTGAAGTTGTTAAGTACGTCAATAAAAGCTTACGAGGGTACCACGTTGCAGTTGTACAACGCTAAGATCACACAAAAGTTATATTAGGAATCACAAAAAAGTTAAGTGGAAAAAATAAGCGTTAAATGACAGTGACATTGAAGTTGTTAAGTACGTCAATAAAAGCTTACGAGGGTACCACGTTGCAGTTGTACAACGCTAAGATCACTCAAAAGTTATATTAGGAATCACAAAAAAGTTAAGCGGAAAAAATAAGCGTTAAATAACACGAAAACAAATTTATATAAAACATACTACTAAAAGATGAAATTATGAAAAAGCGTCAGATAAAATATATCATATTTTACATGACTCGACTTTGACTAAAGTTTACATTGAAGTGTAGCCCAACTCAGTCAGATAAAATATATCGTATTCTCATTGCTTTAGTTTATATTAGAGCGTAGATAATAATAAGCAAGCTACAACAACGTATTCAACTTACATACTTTGTTTACAGAAAAAATAGGGCCATGGTAGAACCCCAATAATGAAAGGTATATTTTATCGAGATAATAAGATAGTTGAACCGATTCGAGAGGGGCTAATCTCCGATTTAACCAATACGAGATGGTAAGTCTACGGTTACAAGATAAACTTGATAATTAAAATAAACAAGACAAACTAAGAAAAAAATACAGCTCTACCAATTTATTCTAAACTATGTTATTAACCTATGTGATACACGGGTTGGATAACTAATAGTGTGGTTTTAATTAATGAATGAATAGAATAAGAATAGAAGAAGCGTCTGACTCCTTCATGCATGCTACACTTGGCTCAGGGGGATATAACTCAGTTGGTAGAGCTCCGCTCTTGCAATTGGGTTGTTGCGATTACGGGTTGGAGTCTAATTGTCCAGGCGGTAATGATAGCATCTTGTACCTGAACCGGTGGCTCACTTTTTCTAAGTAATGGGGAAGAGGACCGAAACATGCCACTGAAATACTCTATTGAGACAAAGATGGGTTGTCAAGAACGTCAAGAACGTAGAGGAGGTAGGATGGGCAGTTGGTCAGATCTAGTATGGATCATACATGGACGGTAGTTGGAGTCGGCGTCTCTCCTAGGGTTCCCTTATCGGGGATCCCTGGGGAAGAGGATCAAGTTGGCCCTTGCGAACAGCTTGATGCACTATCTCCCTTCAAACCTTTGAGCGAAATACGACAAAAGGAAGGAAAATCCATGGACGTTCATATAGTATGATATGAATATACCACATCAATTCGTTATGTATGGATGATGAGATTTCATTGATACAGAGCTAATTCCAATAGACTTATTGGAAGGTCCCATTGGCGTGCATCTAGTATGAATTGAACCTACGAATTCGCCAATTATGATTTGGGTGCTTTAACCATTCACTCTTAGCGGGTCATAATGAATGGACAGATTCCAATTCAAATGGAATCTTTCAACTAAAGTAATGAGATGCTTAAATGGAATTCTTTTAGTTCTAATTAATCAGAGGAATTTAAGGACATGACATGAATTCAAGTCCTGGATTTTAGAATTGAGAGAGATATTGAGAGAGATCAAGAATTCTCACTATTTCTTAGATTCATGGACCCAATTCAATCCGTGGGATCTTTCATTCACATTTTTTCCACCAAGAACGTTTTATAAAACTTTTTGACTCCCGAATTTGGAGTATCCTACTTTCACACAATTCACAGGGTTTAACAAGCAATCGATATTTCACGATCAAGGGTGTAATACCCTTTGGAGTAGCGGTCCTTATATATCGTATTAAC
This sequence comes from Bidens hawaiensis, assembly GCF_021521415.1. NCBI lineage: Eukaryota > Viridiplantae > Streptophyta > Magnoliopsida > Asterales > Asteraceae > Bidens > Bidens hawaiensis. The sequence continues at coordinate 10,202 of NW_027506523.1, forward strand.
AATCGAAATATGGTCGAAAGAAAAAAAACTTTATTTGATAGGGCTTCTTCCTATACCTATGAATTCCATTGGACCCAGAAATGATATATTGGAAGAATCCGTTGGGTCTTCCAATATCAATAGGTTGATTGTTTCGCTCCTGTATCTTCCAAAAGGAAAAAAGATCTATGAGAGTTCTTTCCTGAATCCGAAAGAGAGTACTTGGATTCTCCCAATAACTAAAAGGTGTAGCATGTCTGAATCTAACTGGGGTTCTGTAACATCCTAAATTTTATAATATTAAATAAAGAAAGATTTCGTTGAATGGTCCGGCATTTAATTCTATTAGCTAATATTAAACAAGAACGGATCATGGACTTAGATTAATTAAGATGGATTAAGGGTAATGGGCCTTAGGTCCATGGGCTTTAAGGGATATAAATATCCCCTTAAAGCATCCTAAAACCCTAACTATCATTTCCATCTATCATAAATCTCTACACACTCAAAAACACACACATACACTACACCTCTTACGGCCGAGAGAGAGGGCGCAGATTCGAGTCCAAAAATCAAGCCGACCACTATTAGATCTTCAATATACGAGATAACCAAGCAAACCGCGACCACACCGAACGTATAAAAGGTATGTTTTGATCCTAAAGATTTCTTTTTTATAAACGTTTAGTCTTGAAACTTAGAACGAGAGTAGATCGAGTATAAACGAAACATAAAGTTGTAAACTTGATGATAAATACGAGTGTAATGAACCCGAAAATGGAAACGGCTCGGTTAATGAACCCTTAACATTAGTATTGAACGTTTTTACCATAAAGGTCCAAACTTTGCGTCATTCCGGGCTAAGTTTTATCCAAAAACAACCATAGGAATGATCGCGGGTTAGTCAAATACCATACCCATGGATTTCTCGGTAAAACGATGATGATTTTGGAGATTTAGGTGAACAGTGGCGGCTGCTGCACAACTTCGCCTGCAGGCGAACTTCGCCTGCAAGCAAGTTCGCCTGCAAGCAAGTTCACCTAATTGATAACTTCGCCTAAGGCTAAGTTCGCCTAACTGATAACTTCGCTTAAGGCTAAGTTCGCCTAATTGATAACTTCGCCTGGCATAAGTTCGCCCTTGACAACTTCGCCTGGCATAAGTTCGCTTAAGGTGTAACTTCGCCAAGTTAACTTCGCCTGATGATAAGTTCGCTTAACACTAAGTTCGCTTACAGTAAGTTCGCTTAATGTTAAGTTCGCTTATTGTTAAGTTCGCTTAATGATAAGTTCGCTAGAATTAGCAAATTAGAAAATAAATGAAAAACCTAATGAAAAATGTGTTAAGACAGTTAATGGAAATAAAATTTTTCCAAGCTGACCTGGCAGCTCGACCCCAGCCAGGGGCTCTGCCCCTTGGACCCTGCTAGGGGCTGCCGCCCCTAGACCCCGCTGCGAGGGGCGCTGCCCCCGGACCCCCGTTCGTTGTGGGTTATATAAAGATAGAAATACAACATGAGTAGTAGTAGTTAATTGATACATGTAAATATTATACAGTTAGCCGTGCACAGTTCAAGAAGGGAATAACGATTAACGGAGAGCGTAACAGGATTAAGGTGAGTTTCTAGCCCCACTTCTGTGGTATGTTTTCGGGGCTGTGTGCATACTCAATATGTTTGTTAATACGCTTATCCTAAGAGATAAGTGTATGCCTTTTGTGGATAATGTGAAATGTATGAATGATTGCTTGATGGTACGTGAACAATCTTCGGATATTGCACGTACCGTCAGGTTGTAACGCTATGTATAAGGTAAGTATGATATGTATGCTTATGTGTATGAACGTGATAAAGTTAATAAAAGAAGGAAATGATGGTTGTATGGTTGTATGGTTATGAAAAGGGCACCGAGCCCTAATAATACTCGAGGTATGATGTATGGTTGTATGGTAACGAAGAGGGAATCAAACCCTACTAATATTCGAGAACTAGGGAACCGAGCCCTAATAATACTCGAGGAAAGAGGGTACCGAGCCCTAATAATACTTGAGGAAGGAGGGTACCGAGCCCTAATAATACTCGAGGAAGGAGGGTAGCGAGCCCTAATAATACTCGAGGAAGGAGGGTACCGAGCCCTAATAAAACTCGAGGAATGTAGGGCGTAATGCTCTTTATAACGTAAGATATGCAAGCAAGTGAATACAAAAAGAAAGTATGAAAGTATGAATGAAAGAATATAAGTTTATGTGTATTGTATAATGTATGATTAACTAGAACTCACTCAGCGTAGCTGACTTTTAGTATGCACGCAGGTGAGTAGGATGATGCAGCTCGCTTGAGGAGACACGTGACACTGAATAAGAGGCTGGCATCGGAAGACTCAAGACGTTTAAGTCTAATGTTTGTTTATTTTGAAAGACAAAATGATGTTTTAAGACAAGATGTGTTTTTTTATGAAATGTTTTATGAAAGCTTTTATATTCCGCGAATGTTTTAATTAACTCTAATATTTAGAACTGCGTTTATGAGTAAATCCAACACGAAAGTAGGGCTACCGGTAACGGGGCCTTACAGGTTCGCGGTGATGGAGGGACTGGATCAGACTAAAGAGCGATAAATTCAAAATTAAATGATAAAGTTATCATACAAAATTTATTTATGTACAACATTTGTAGTCTTATTTGAAAGTTTACCATCTTCATAAAAAAATTAGTACTTTCAATCTTTAACTCCGGACAACATAACATGAAATTGATCATTACAAAAAAACTCGATGTCTAAGAAATAAACCAACCGTCAAAAGTGAGTGTCCTTGGCTATTATTAACCGTCATTACAAATCGAACAACAAGCGGAAGCTGCCTTCTTTGAAATTGGACTGTAATTCTTTTATACGATGAAATAAAAGTGTGATATCTCCGATATTGGTTCCAGATTTTACTTCAGGTTTAATAACATGATTAAAAAGTCTTTTTACAAGTACTCTTGTTCTATTACATAGACCACTTTTTTGTCGACAATTCTAAGAAGCATGACAGGAACTCCAATTTTTAGTACTAACTTATGATATGACAATCCTGAAATGTTTAAGACCATTTAGATTTTAATGGTTTCACCATTTATGCACGGATGCAACCTTGTTTAACCATCATTACAATACAACTTTCATTAGATCATGATTAATTACTGGCAAGTGTCACACCCGGCTCCATGGGCTTTGGCTTGTGACCATAGTTGGTATATGTTTTGAAAATAGATCAAAGTATGTGTTGCGTAGCAGAAGTCTTTTCTTGATTAAAATATTCATTTATAGAAAACTCGGGAATTAAATACTGTCTTACAAAACATTAAAAGTGATAAAACGTTAATTTACATCTTTTACATAATTAAAACCAAACTGAGCAATCAGATGCATCTAACGGCTATATCCTCCATCTTCTACTACACCTTTCTACTACCTGTAAAATAGTTTTATAAAATACGTCAGCGACAATTGTTGGTGAACATGCTAACATTAAATCATTTATATATACCTTTAGCTTCACTCGTAACAACTCAGCGGCCCTATAGACCGGTGTACCAAATATGTCACATAGTCAAGCCCTAACGGCTCTATAAGCAGGGACATGATGCTAAGCGTGGCGGGATATGCCTACCCTCTGACCACATATGAATGGATCCAAACACACGTATATCTAGCCTAGGAATCAGTGACTACTAATTTTTTTTGGGATCTATAATCCATGTAAACTTTTTGACTCATTGAAGTGACTCGATTAAATAATTTAAAAGAGTTGGGGGCGTATTCACCTTTTTGATGAGTTGCTCAATTAACAAATTCTTTGTATTTGATGAACGATTACCTCGGACCTACAGTTCAAAAATAATAGTTTAATAATATATCTAGTAGGGGTGAGCAATTTAACCGCCATAACCGTTAACCGAACCATAACCGCCATAGCCGAACCGATTTTAACTGATAACCGTCATAACCAGTGGGTCGGTTTTAATGAAGTTTTGAAAACCGCCAAATGCGGGTCGGTTTTGGTTATAGATACTTCCAAACCCGCCATAACCGAACCGACCCATTTATTTAATCAACAATATGCTTGCGATTTAATTTCAACAAACATATTGTTGGATTATACCATTTTGACGTGGTCGGTTCAACTTTTGTTATCAAATTAACATAAATTTCATTGTTTGATTATATAATGCCTTTTTTTCAGCATTTGATATTAATATTATGGATTATATATTTTGTTGAATTATGTCAAGTCATTTTTTCTAATATTTGGTATCAAACTTTTAGGCTCAATTAAATTGTTTTGGTTACGGTTAACCGACCCATAACCGGCTCGCTTTAACCTTCAAAACCGATTAACCGAAACCGCCATAACGGATCGGTTATGGTTATGATTATTCATTAACCGACATATTGGTTATGGTTATGGGTTTGGCTCAAAACCTCTTCAAACCGACCCATGCACACCCCTAATATCTAGATCAAATGATCTAGCTTCAGACCTTTAGTCTTGTTAAATAACTTTAAACCTTGATTGAATATTTGATTGTTATATTACTTTATATCTTTAGTCTATAAAATCCTATTTTAATATTGGTGTTTCTTCCTGTAGAAGAAATCATCTAAATTATACGTTTCTTCCTCTAGAAGAAATCGTGTTTATAAAACTTTTGTGTTTCCACCTTTAGAAGAAACATTATTTATTCAGAATGATTACTTAAAACCTTTTAGTTCGTATGATGTTTGATGTATCATGTTTTGGCCTCATAGGTTCGAACACTCTCATCAAGCTCTTCAGGAAAGTAAACGTATCCCGCAGTTGATTGGGATTTATACGTATTACTTTCCTTAGACAAGAGACTCGACCACCAATATTGTCACCCTTCCAGTTACTACATGCCCGTCATGTTTTTTCTGATTACTTATTTACAATTATCTTTTATATAAAAAATTAGCGTTTATTCCTTTAGAAGAACGTCAATTGACAATAACCATTATATGCCAAACTTTATGTTTCTTAATAATAAAGAAACGTCTATTTTTGTAAACTTTATATATGAAAAGCTTAAATATATCTATAAACTTTCCAAGGTTTAGACTATACCATCGACTAGGATCTAAGCTATGAGTTGGAATATCTTATGCATAACTCTTACCTTAAAATGGGTATAACGCTTAAGGAAGAACACGCAGTACTTCGAGTATACGTAGGGGTGTTGGGGTATGGAACGTCAAAAATCTAGAGTGGCGTTAGGACTCCAACTTGGTGGCATGAACTTCAAGAAAGTGGAAGTGATTTGGTATTCGGGGATGCCAAAAAAATGAAGAACTTATGCTCACTATTTATAGCCATCCCCGGTCGGACCATCAATCACCACCATTCACCACATGTCACTCTTGTGATGAGTCGTGCTTTATGGTGTTAACATGTGGTATGCTAACTTGATTAGTCACTAGCCACATGTCACTTCAAGAGGATACATGGCATTAGATGTTGACATGTGTCCTTCCATGTCACCACCACGTGACATGTGTCGTTTCATGGCGATGAGTCATAGGACATGTCGCTCCCATATTTGTTTAGCTAAATGACTAACTAGTACCTCAACTTCCTAAATTGTCAAAATTGGTATGGAAATTTGTAGAGTGTTACAACAAGTTGGATTTTAATAATCCCAACTTAATACAGTTGACCGATAATAATCACAACTGAGAAAATAGCTGTCACCGGTTCCAACTTTCACACTGTTGTTTAATTGGCCCCGTTAAAGAACTTAATGGCATTAAGTTTTTTTTCAAATTTCAAATTGATGTTTTAGGGCTTTCGCTCGGGATGAGGATACAAGTCAATTGATATAAAAATTACTTCAAAACGGTGGTCCAAACGACTAAAGGATTCTTCAATTATGGTGTGTAATTAATTAACAAAAATCAAGTTGTTTGGAGCACCGTTTCGAGGTAAATTTTACATCAATCGATTCGTATCCTCATTCCGATCGAAAGCCCTAAAACCTCAATTAGAAATTTGAAAAAAACTTAACGTCAAGTTTTTGTTAACATAGGACTAACGAAAACAAATTGTGTGAAAGTTGGGACTGGTTACAACTATTTTTTAAGTTTGGATTATTATCGATCAACTGCATTAAGTTTGGATTATTAAAATCCAATTGTTTCATAGTATTGCATTTAAAAAGGAAAGCAACATTTAAAAAACTTCATCATTACTAAGTATATTTTAGTATAATCCATATAAACATGGACCTTAATCTTTCATCTTCAATTCTTCATATTTCTCATCAATCTTGCCATCCATTAGTTTTTCGATATAACAAACACAACGGTAAGTTCCCTAATTAAGACCTCAAACTCCACGTACATGTGTTCAATAAACATAAAATAGTAACCTTCACACGATCTTGTAAACCCTCAAAAGCATTATTACTTGGTAAACGCTTGGTGTCATGGTGAACCATACGAGTTAGGCTCCGGTATCTGAGACAATTAAACATTACGCTAACTAAACATAATTAAAAAATATTCAAAAATTCCTTTTTCATCAATTAATTAATTTTATATTTAACAATGAAACAATAATCACATGATTGCAACAATGTTGACAAAGACTTGCAATTTCTTAATGTTGCCAGATGCCAAATACATGTTTACTCCAACGTCATATGGGTTATCAATCTCTACTCCCATCTCTCTTGTGACCTAGTAATTATAAGATAAAAGTCAAAAAGTTAATAAGATACAGTGTACAAATATACATCAAGATAAGATAGCTCATATCTCTCTATCTAATAAAAGAGTGGGTTTTAAATCAACTAACTTTTTTCCATTTAATCAGGATTCTTGAAAGTGTCACATGGAAAATTGGAATTATTTCTTAATTAAATTAAATTAAATTCATTCAAACTTCAAAATTTTATTCATTCACGAATATAACTTCCAGACCCTCTTATTTAAATTTAATTCATTCAAAATTAATTCATTCAAACTTTAATTCATTCAAAATTATCAAACACAACTTCCAAATCGCTGGTCACTACAAACCAATTCAAATCCGTATCTTACTTACAGGTTCAATCGATCGTACATCTTTTTAATTCTATTCACATGTTCAAATGACTAATCCTGTAACTCACATTACATGTAATTATAATTATATCCAATATGCACTCCAACTGTTTGATGACATCCCTAAATGAACTTGAATTCGTTTGTCATATACTTGAGAGGTTATCTGCTAATTTTTTATGGTTTAATCTATCTTGAGATTTTCTTAGTTTATGTTATATCAATTGTTTGCCAGATCATGTATGAGTAATAGTTCGACTATAATTATAGTGTTTGTTGCTCTCTTTCTTTTTTTTTCTCCGAATTGGTTATTTTTAAATATGTTGTTCGATTCTCTAATTCATGCAACACTATTTTAACTCACTACTTATTATTTATTTAATTATGTATGTACAATTCATTGAGAGACTACGCAGCTACTACGAATTCAGATCATAACGCCCTCGATATGTACAACAACCAAAGAAGTGAATCAGGTTTTATTTTATTTTATTCATACTTGATTTATCAGTATCATTTATAGACTTTTATTGTTTTTAAGGAGACGATATCCTTCAATGGTAACAATTTATGTCGCTACATAATACTAATATTGTTTATTTATATAGGTATAACCAATGAGAATTTAGCCTCTACACATCAAATATCACAACAAAGATTGACCAAAAAATTTAAGTCCATTTTTTTAAATATTAATCATTTTATAATCACGATTATATTTTTTTACTTAAGATATTTGTAAGAAAAACCGACGGCTAAGAAAATTCATTCGTGATAACAAAAAGAAGAACCTCGACCATATAACTTCACACCTCAGTCATATAGTTAATTGTAAGTTATTTTTGGCTTTAATTAATTATTCATATTTATGGTTACATCTAATACTAACCTTATAATAATATTTTTATTTTAGTGACGTCTTTTGATAGAATCTATTGTAAAGAGAGAAGAAAGTTTCGAAAACAACTTTTGGACAACAAAAGAAAACACGACTGTATTACCGGTAACTATTTATTAATATAATAACTTTTATCGTATAATCACTTTTGATTTTATTAATCACCATTTTGAATCTTTGCTTTCAGGTCACCGAAGTGTTAACAAACTTCAATTATCATCCGTTACTCATTTATTTCCTTCTCATGGTAAGGAAAATGACAATCCTCAAACACCCTCACAATGTCAAACACCCATTGGTGATACTTTCGATTTTGCATCTCCATTGTCTGATATCACAAATCTTGGTAACTTTTATGATCATTTTTTTATGAATAGTTTTTTTTAATCGATATAAATTAAAAATTAGTAAATACGTTAACATAATTGTAGCTACGTATGGAGTACAACAACAACACCAACTTTGAAATTAGTTTCATTGTTGTCCAATGTCCCTTCATCATCAAACGCATCCATATGTAAGTATTTACACTAATGATTTTTAGTCGCTTTTCAAAACAATCTTAGTATAAGTTATGTTCCGTATTTATTAATTTTTTTCTGTTATTATTTTTTTAAATTTCAGGTCCTAAAAATGTACGCTTGCGTCACATATCAGCCGTTACTAATCTCATGTCTTCTTATAATCAAGAAAACGTCAACCCTCAAACACCTACAACATACCAACCTTCTATATGTAAGTATTTAAACTAATTCTTTTTACTTGCATTTTATAACGATCTAAATAAAACTTCTGTTTAGTTATATTTTTTCTTTTTTCATTTCCTAAACATGTAGGCTTGCTTCACATATCAGCCGTTACTAATCTAATGTCTTCTTATGATCAATAAAATGTCAATCCTCAAACAACTACAACATATCAAACAAACTTTTAAAATATTATTAATCTACCATTAAATATTTCAACTCCATGATCTGACATCACAAATGGTATTACTTATTCTTCTAATATATCAAGGATTGATCAATGGTGTTGATGTAATATTTTATTATAAAATACTCTTCAATATTTTCAGGTACGCATCAAAGTGACTATACAACTCCTACACCACCGAATTTCCCATCTTCGTCAAAACAACTGGTATGCGTACAAAGGGATCTTTTGTCAATCCACGTAAACAAAGACAAGCTTCAAAAACAAGTTTAAACCCACGTGAGTTACATTTGCATGGCTTCACACATGATGAATTAAATGATGACCATGATAATGAAAATGGCTTTAAGGGAATTTTTAAAGGTATTTTCTTATTTCATATACAGTTAGTTAACAACTTTTTTTTCCTTCTTTAGTACGTTTTTTTAATATTTCCAATTGTATATTAAAAATAATTACCTGGATCATGGTGATCAGTCAGTACGTTCATCATGTCAAGCTAAATTATGGAAAGATGAATCAAGAACGGGAAACGAAAATGTTGGGTCTGGAGTCTATTCAATGTGTTGTGCCAAAGGGAAGGTTCAGCTTCCAAAATGGAATGAGCCATCTGATTGTTATAAGAGTTTATTTCTTTCATCGGATGAAAAAAGCAACTTCTTTTTGAAAAAACATCCGTCGATAAAATTCCATGTTTAGCTTTACATCAATGGGCAGTAAAATCGACCGCTCAGTTAATAAAGGCAGTGCTTTATTTGTTTTCAGACTTAGTAGACAAATTATCATAGTATTGGCAGTCTTCTACCGAATACCGGCTCGAAACCAAAATTTGCAAAACTCTACATATATGATACCGACAATGAAGTATCTAACAGACAAGGAATATTCTGGTAATATTACAAAATTGAAAAGTACCTTTTCTTTACATATGGTTTTTTCCTTTCATTTCACCATATACTAATAATGATTTTTTTTAATAGCGAATCCGGTTCTTCAACAAATTCAGCTTCAAATACTTTAGATTACTTCAAAAATTACTTCAAAACGGTGGTCCAACTGACTGAAGATGAGTATAGGATTGAGATACCTCATAGGGTGAAACGTTAGAAGTGAAACTACAAAGAAACGAAAAAATTGCAATTTGAAGCTGATATTTTATAACTTATAAACCTAATTTTTTAGATTTAGTAATTATATTTGATGGCGTGATACATGGTTTTTAAATTTAAGCTGTTTCAGTGCAAACTTCTGTAATACTGTTTTCTTGGCACTAATCTGTCTGAACGAGTTAATACAGATTGTAATCAAATTATAAACAGCTGATAAATTGCTAGACAATCTATATTAAAAGTATATTAAATGAAAGTATATAATATATGTATTCGCAACCAAAAGACAACATACATATCGAACGATTTCAAAATAAATAGTTGATAAACTTCATGATTTTTAATAATAGAAAAAATTACAAATTTTGTCCTTTTGAATTAACAAAATTATGAAATGAGTCATTTCTGAAAATGAGTTTCACTCTTTATCCTTTATATGCATTTTCGTCACGCATTTAGTCCTTTACACTAACGACCATCTACCTTCTCCGTTAAATCTCCTCATGTGTCATGCACATGAGGGCATTTTAGTCATTCTCACATGTTTATTTTTAAAAATAAATAAATACTATTATTAATATGCAGCCATCAAACTCCCTCTTTTTCCCCAAACCCTAGCAGTCATTAAACTCCCTCAAACTCCCTAGCAGTCTACTCTCCCTCTTTTTCCCCAAACCCTAGCAACCATCAAACTAAACCACCAAAATCTCATCTTCTCCCGTACCTGATTAAACCATAAACTAAGAACCTTGAGGGTATTCAAACCCATGAATTTAGTGTTCAAATTCCCACTAATTATACTTTCCTTTCAAGATCAATTAGGCTGAGGGGTGTGGGGCTTCAACGGGGGCGCTAGAGCCCCTCCGCTCGCGCCCCCAGGCGCTAACACCACACCACCGGGGCGCTAACGGGGGCGCTAACGGAAAAAAAAGAGAGGCGTGAGCTGGTTAGCGGCTGAAGAGAGAGAGAATCTTGCATTGGGTTTAGAAAAGAGCCGTTGGGCTCTTAAATATTAAAAAAAAATATTTTCCTATATAATTATACTCCATTTCACCCATTTTTATACCAAAACTTCAAACCTTCACCCAAAATCAATTCATCTTCTCAACTTTTTTTTAAAAAAAATGGCTGGAAATTGGTTCCCAAACCTTGATTCAGATTATCTTGACGACGATTTATGGTCGTCACCGCACCAACCGATGTTTTATTCGGAGCCGCAAGAATCATCCGGCTTTCAACCATCCAACACACAACCGTCTCCTAGAGACTTCAGTAATCTAAATCCGGTCGATCAATTGCTAATGGAAAAGCAAAAGGAACGTATCCGAAAGAGGTTGATCGAATAAGACCGAGCCGAAGAATAAGAAGAATGTTTTTTTAGTACTTTAATTTTTATTTTATTTTTAGATATTAATGTGTTTTTTTTATTAATGTGTGTTTTTTTAATAATTTATGAGTTTTTTTTAATAATACGTTGTTTGAATATATTTATAAAAAAATAAAAAAAAAATTCGCTGGAGCCCCTGCTGGAGCCCCTCCACACCAGGGCCAGGGGCTCCAACACCCCCTTATCCAGTTTCTCTCTCTGCCACACGTCATAATATTATTGGTTGGAGCCCCCATTAAAGCCTCCCACACCCCTCAGCCTTACTTCCAAATTCTTCGACCCCCAAATTTCGTCAGGGATTTAACATTACTGTTCACACAGTTTCTCCTAATTCTGAATTCATACAACTGGTATTAATCTAATATAGTACAAGTAAAAGAACCCAAATTACCTTCACTTGTACCATTGAGACCCACGACCCAATAAATCGGTGAAAGCTCCGACCCACGAATGGACAAAAACAGAAGTTTTAAACTCCGAACGGACCAAAAACGGAAGTTTTGATCTCTGAACGGACAAAAAATGGAAGTTTTAAACTCCATGAGCGCCGATTTGTCTAATCATTGCCGGAAATCACCAAACCATCGTCGCCATCTCGATTACTTTCTTGATACAAACACATCTGAATGAGATAAAAGAGGAGGTTGACTTGCAAATCAACCTATTGCTAGGCAGATTATGCGGAATGTGGTGGTATCCTTGTCGTGGTGGTGGTGGTGGTAGCTCGTGGCGGCGGTGGCTACGTGCTCTGTGCTTTGTTTTATATTAGATTGTTGTAAAAATATAATGCATATTAATAATAGTATGTATTTATTTTTAATAATAAACATGTGAGAATGACCAAAAGGCCCTCATGACTCATTTGCATGGCACATGAGGAGATTTAACGGAGAAGGTGGATGACCGTTAGTGTAAAGGACTTAAAGCGAGACGAAACTGCAAATAAAGGATAAAGAGTGAAACTCATTTTCAGAAAGGATCCATTCTATAATTTTGCTAATTCAAAAGAAAAAAATTGTTATTTTTTCTTAATAATATTATGGATCTTTGTGCGCTCTATTTCAAAATTATATGTACATGTAGCGTGTACATGGGTTAAGGAAGACGGTTTAGCAAGAGTACAATTTAATTTTACGGAAAGTGTATATTTGTGTTAACAATACTAGTATTTGTGTCCGCGCGTTGCTGCGGGACACGTTAAATGCATTAAAAATTGTTACCTAGAAAGACCAAGTTGCAATAGGATTTGTTAACAATAAAATACAATTTTTAAGTTTTCAAGAAAAGGTAACTTAACTTTAATTAATTCTTGATAGAATGGATATGAATAATGGCATTGCTTGAGGGCACATGCATTACACACCCATTCCTCCTACCATTTCAATCCAAGAAGGTCTTGAGCGTAGGATGTTTGGCTACCTTCTTTATCGATGTGTCATTTTTTTGTATTTGAAGAAATGGAAATATACGTGTTATTAGTAGGCAAATTAGAAACAAAAAATATAGTTTCTCCATAGCGCTTCACAATTATTCCAATTATATAAAAAATATAATCATATCTTAATATTTCGACTTTATTGTTTAAAAATGATTTAAACCTTTGAGCAAATATGATTATTTCAAAATATCAGAAGAATCTGTTTTCGACGTCTAGAGATTTGGTTTCCTATCCAATTTCCAGATTCTTAACATTGTTAACGAAATGGGGGAAAATGTTCAGTGTCGGATTTAGGAATTTAGTTTAGTGGGTTCACTTTCTCTGGCGTTCGGATTTCTACCAACACGCCTTTAGCACTTTCGTGTCAGGTCGTTTCTATCAACTCACCTTTAGCACTTTTGGGTCAGGTCGGTTTTTCTTTTCCTTTTTTTTTCATTTGTTGTTTTACTAAAGCTCTAAATAAGACAAACGGAAGGTATTACAAGTTAACAACTAAACAAATCCATATAATAAATCCTAAACAATTTTATTACGTATGTGAAATTAAAAATAAAAACAATACTATGTGTACTCATTATACTTTATTCCTAGGTCCATATGAATCATTCATTAATGTTCGTTACATTACGTTGGTTTAAGTTAATTCATTTAGATAGTCATCTAAACTTATAAGCCCATTACAATTTAGTGTAGTTATAATAAACTTTTAGGCTCAACATATATATGTTCATGTTTACTTTGTATTAATGTTCGTTTATTTATGGCCATTTGTGTATATTCAGTTATGCTCGTTTGTTTACGTTTATCAACCATTGGTTTAAATTAACCAACAAAACACACATATGATAAACCCAATTTGAAAGCCCTCAAGTACCCAAAAGATAATACATAAATCATTCTCTCAATCAAATGCCTGCAGATTTGCGGCGGGTGTGAAATATTCGGTTGTCAAGATACATAAATAGAATATTACATATTGTGGGTCATATTCCCGGTGCCAGCACCTATACCACCAAATATAACAACCCGCCCTTTTTCTAGATGTCGCATTGCTCTTTGTTTGCTGTACGGTTCAAAAACCTTAAGCATAAAAAAAGCTGACTGTAGACGTGTCTTAACACCTAGTTTCTCCAATGCCGAGTGGATTAATATGGAATCCTTGCCAATTGTCATCATACTGGTAACATGTGAAACCCACTATTCATCAAGAAAATTGTACAACTCGATATACGCATCAACATGCCATAGTACCAATACTTTAGTTTCATATATATCTTTCTAAATTTCATAATGTCGTATTTAACTTTTCTAACAGACTAAAAATGTCATAGTTGTTAATTACAACTGTCTATTTCATTAAGAATAATATAGTATATAGGCTTGAAAACGAAACAAACGTTAAGTGAACAAACTTTTGTGTTCATTTAGATAAACGGACACGAACATTCGCTAGCGTTTTTTCATTTATGTCCGTTTGTCTTTGTTCATTTACATTCATTAATGTTCGTTACATTACGTTTGTTTAAGTTAATTCATTTAGATAGTCATCTAAACTTATAAGCCCATTACAATTTAGTGTAGTTATAATAAACTTTTAGGCTCAACATATTTATGTTCATGTTTACTTTGTATTAATGTTCGTTTATTTATGGCCATTTGTGTATTCAGTTATGCTCGTTTGTTTACGTTTACCAACCATTGGTTTAAATTAACCAACGAACACAAACACACTAAGTTTCATAACGAACGGACTTGGACAGAAAAAACCCGTTCGTATAGCTATTCATGTTTGATCGTTTATTTCGTTATAGTTAAATGAACGAGCACGAACATGCTCTGTTCGTGTTGGTTCGGTTCGTTTACAGGCCTAGACACGTTATGCGATGGCTCATGAGATGATTCACAGTTACAAGTAACTGGTTTATTTTAGTTACTATAGAACTTACTAATATGAAATTCTAAGCCTTTAGAAGACATATATGAAACAAATGCATATGTTTGGGTATTTAAATAAAACCGCTTATAATTTAACGTAATTATCAGCTTAATCCACACGTGTTTATTATCAAAAAGTCACAATTTGTGCATCAGGAGATATTAATAATAATTATTACCCAATTTGATAAGCACTGCCTCCATCTATACCCGTAGTTGTAAATCACATTCATATAAATTTACATTCTATAAAAGTGTCCTATAATGATATGATGAAATTGAAATGATAATAATAAAATAACACCTCAACACCAAACTTGCAAGCCATAGACACTTCTCTAGCAATCAGCATGGCCACCTGCATAACATAATAGACCAACTCATAACTTGAGATGATACACCGTGATAATACCATAAAAAATAGTTAAGATTACATAAGTTATTATATTTATAAGCGTTCAACGACCTGATTATTATAGTTACTTGCTGCAGTAACCGAAAACAAAACTTGGGTAAAGTTTGAACCGTTTTACCCACTTGAAGTTTCTTTTTTAGTCCAATACCTTAAAAGCAAGGGTTGGATCAGAAGACCCGTGAGTTTTCACTTTTGATACGCATAAACCTTCTACATCCAATAGCGCTTTAACTTTTGATATCGCCTGTTAGGCCATGAATTTTATGCTGAGGATCCATTATTCTTGACTGTCTTGTGAATAGATTATCCTTAAGATATGTTTCAAGTTATGAAGGATCAAGGATCCTCGGTATTATTTATTTACTAATGATTGTATTTGAATGGTGATGTGTTAGCCAGGTATAACGACTTTATGACTCGGTATACCTTAAACTTCTCTACTGGAAGCTCCCAAGCACATGGTCAGTGAACGTTGGAGCAGTTGTGGACGAGTGGCGGGTTTTTAGGAAATGTTGTTAGTTGATATTTACTTTATAATCATTGAGATAACGATCAATTAGACTCACTTGTATACACACACTCATAGCAGAACTAGTTTTTCTCTCTACACATTAGCACTCGTTGTAACATTGATCGTAATCTCCAAAACACTTGTAACCTTTTTGTGATTAATAAATTAGTGATCGACGAGTTATTATCACCTGGGGTTTTTTTTCTTTTGATCTGAACGTAACCAAAGGGTTTTTCCTCGCAACAAATCGCTGTGTTCATCTCAATTTCGTTAATGTATTCATTGTTATCAATTTAGCACTAAACCTCACCTAACAGATTTGGATGCATTATCCTTAGCTGATTTTTATCCAAAACAATTTGGCGCCCACCGTGGGGCGATTGGTGCTATAATCCAGAAAATACCCTATCATTTTCAACCTTTTCATACCCATATCACCATCAATGGCCTCTCAATTAACCTCTGCTTCATCAACCATGCCAACTTCGGTTCCTCTCTCATCAAGAACCTTGCCGCCGATGCCTCCGCCAATAACGGGAGCACCACGAGCTGCTGCTTCTGGAAACAAGACACAACTACCAGTCTTCCAGAGCTCGAAAACTACCGCTGCCACTTTGGTAGTTAATACTAACAATGATGTTTCTAATATGTTTTCACAGGTAAAAGCATACATGGAGCAAAAAAACAAGACTAACCAGAGGATCCTTCGGGAGATAGAAGATCTCAAGAGGACTAAGAGGCCGAAAGAGGATCAAAATCCTCTAGTGCCTAGGATGCCAGATTTCACTACTCCAGGATCCTTGGCTCAACATGCGCAAGGATCATCCATCCTTCAACCGGGGTCCATGGGTCAGTTAGCTCAAGGATCCTCACGTTTTCAGCAAGGATCATCCATCCTTCAACCGGGGTCCGTGGGTCAAATAGCTCAAGGCTCCTCAGCATTTAAGCAAGGATCATCCATCCTTCAACCGGGGTCCATGGTTCAACGAGCTCAGGGATCCTCGACCTTTCAGCAGGGACCATTGAACCTTCAACCAGGATCCTTTGTACCATATCCTCAAGGATCCTTCAACTCCCAACCACTGGGATCCTTTATCCACAATCAAGGATCCTTCTTCCAGGATCTAGGATCCTCTGGTGTTCAACATCAACGATCATCTGAGATCCATGAAGGAGATATAATCCCCATGTAGACCATAGCTTCGGGTGGACCAACTCCTGTAGCAGACACTTCTGATCTCAGTCATTCTCCTGGAATGCCAACCTTTACGCAACAAAGAGGTAACACGTATGATCCCATATCCTTAGATGCTAACCGTGGTTCCATGCAGGATGCAGGTATCAACCAAGCAATGGCTAAGGAACTGCAAAAACTTAAGGATATGATATCCTGCATACCCGGGGTGATCCGTCAATCCCTGAGATACCGGAGGGGAGCCACAAGTTATCCAGATTTGCTCCACATATCTGTGATGCTGAAATCCCAAAGCGATTCCAGACCCCCAACATGAAGACTTATGATGGGACTAATGATCCTGAGGAGCAAGTAGCTCAGTACAGAGAAAGGATGAAGATCAATCTGTTGGGTTTTAGCAAGAATATCAAAGTCCAAAATAACCATTTATTAAGGAAAACGCAGCGGAAATAAAGTTTTAAATCTTGTTAACCATTACACATAAACCCGTTTATGTTAAACCCAATCCCGGATCCATATACGAATATGCATGCTATAAAAAAAAACACAACCATAGGGTGTTAACATAAATATACCTTCAAGTCTAGAAAACCGAAGGAGATGAATGCGGTTGAATGACGAGCTTCCAATGGAGGAAACCTCAAGCTTGTATACCCAACGAGCTCCAACGAACACCAAGATTGCTAGGGTCCTTAACACTTGCAAGAACAAACCCTTTTGTTCTTCCTTTCTCCTTCTTGTTGTTCACGGCTCCATTGGAGAGAAAGAGAGAAGATGTGTGTGAGAAAGAAAATGTGGAATGCTTGGTTCAAGAATTATGATCCTCCAATCACTTCTCTTGCATGTCTTGAAAGAAATAAAAGGAGGAGAGAGAAGAGGGAAGAGATTTTTCCCACCCAAAATTCAAATCCTCTTTGATTACTTACATTTATTTACTTATAAGACTTATGTTATAAAACATATCATAAGTAATCATGCAATATGTTATTTAACCAATTTAAATAACATCTCTCAAAATATAAATTATTCATATAATTTATTTAACACACTAACCACTTTCCAAATATTATAAGTGTTGATATTTATTAACTAGATCATATCTAATAATAAATATCGTGGTGTTTGTCTAGCTTGTTATTGGGTATGACCCGACTTGGATCAATACGTACTAGCCACATCAACTCTAATATGTGTCTTGGGCAGATCGATTCCAACAATCTCCCACTTGCACAAGATGCATAGAAGATTGATGCAAATAGAAAATACAGCCTAACAACGGTTTACTATCCCTAATACGCATGACGAAGTGCCATTCAATAACATCATCCCCTTCAAGTTCCATACTTGAAATGATTTTGGTGAAACTATAATTTATCCTTTTGCCACAAATGTCATGTTAAATCCAGAGACACAGAGTGATCATTCTCTGTTGATTTAACTTATCAGGCCTTAGACATTTAACTCTCAATGAATAAGAGGGACAAATCCCCTATTGACTACATACGTCTCTCACAATCACCTCGTACTACACTTGAGCTTAGCCTTATGTACTGACATGTTTCAGAGCAGCGAAGAACTAAGTCAAAGTATAATAGTCGATGAATATCAAGACCCAATATGTATCTCAGGTCGGAGGATACTATGATGTTCGCCTTTACTCAAATTTACTTATGATCACAAATCACAAGGATTCCATGCAGTAAAATTGAGGGCGGGACAATCCAATATTTATCCCATAAATATATAAGAACCTTGGCAGCAAACCCTTGCTCTATATTCATGCCTTATGAATATCCACCAATCCAAGTTCATAATAGTCTTACCTTCATACTTGTTCCCACAAATATGAACGACTACGGACATTTAGAATAATTAACTTATTCACGGATTTAAACATGCAAAAATGGAACATAACTCAAAAGTCATAATCATAAACCATAATCATATGAATGAGCCAAAATAACAATTGTTCCGATATCCAAATACAAAAAAGATCAAATCCAATCACTAGAATATCGAAGTCCTAAGGCACAAGTATGACCCTCATGCTTCGGCCTTTCAAGAAGCTTCGTGAGTGGATCCGCAATGTTTTGATCGGCGTGAACTTTGCGAATACATATCTTTCCCTTTTCAACTGCATCCCTTATGTAGTTGAATCTCCGCTCAATGTGCCTAGTCTTTTGATGTGCACGGGGTTCCTTGATTTGAGCAATCGCACCCTCGTTGTCATGAAAGATTTCTAGAGGGTCCTGAATGGTACGGACTACCCCTAGATCGGCAATGAACTTTCTAATCCACGCAGCTTCTTGAGCTGCCAAGGAGGCGGCGATGTATTCTGATTCTGTGGTGGACAATGCTACCACATCTTGTTTTGCGCTCTTCCAAGAGACAGCACCACCATTTAGAACGAAGACATATCCCGATTGTGATCGAGAATCATCTCGATCAGTTTGGAAACTCACATCAGTGTAACCCTTTACAACGAGTTCCTCCTCACCAGAGCCATATATCAAAAACATATCCTTAGTCCTCCTAAGGTATTTCAATATGCTCTTAACCGCCATCCAATGGCTAGTTCCCGGATTTTGCTGGTATCTACTTGTCATGCTCAAAGCGCATGACACATCCGGTCTAGTGCAAATCATGGCATACATGATGGATCCTATAGCAGAGGCATATGGGATTCCATTCATTTTGTCTTGCTCATCTTTTGAGCTTGGACATTGAGAAGCACTCAATATTTTTCCTCTTTGAATGGGTACGAAACCTTTCTTAGAGCTGTCCATCTTGAACCTTTTCAATATTTTGTCAATGTATGCACTTTGATTCAAACCTATCAACCGCCTTAACCTATCCCTATAGATCTTTATTCCTAGAATATAGGTGGCTTCACCAAGATCCTTGATGGAAAAACAACCTCCAAGCCAGGCTTTTACACCCTCCAAGGTTGGAATGTCATTTCCAAATAGCAGTATGTCATCGACATATAATAACAGAAAGGTAATGATGCTCCCACTAGCTTTCTTATACACACAAGCTTCATCAGCGTTTTTGATGAATCCAAATTTCTTCACTTCATCATCAAAACGGTGATTCCAACTTCTAGATGCTTGTTTCAATCCATAGATTGATTTCTTCAACTTGCATACTTTATTAGGATGCTGTGGATCGACAAAACCTTCAGGATGAACCATATAGACATCTTCATTAAGATGCCCATTTAGAAAAGCAGTTTTGACATCCATTTGCCATATCTCATAGTCATAATATGCGGCTATGGCAAACAATATCCTTATAGACTTTAGCATTGCCACGGGCGAGAAAGTTTCATCATAATCAACCCCTTGAGTTTGAGTGAAACCCTTTGCTACAAGTCTAGCTTTATAAGTATCCAAGTTTCCATGCATATCAGTTTTCTTCTTTAAAACCCACTTGCTTCTAACCAGTTTGGAATTAAGTGGTGGAGCAACCAGGTCCCATACTTGGTTGTCATGCATGGATTGCATCTCAATGTTCATGGCTTCCAGCCATTTATCACAATCAGATTGTGACATTGCATCTTGGTATGTGGTTGGTTCATCAGAATCTACCACATAGCATCCATCCATGAAAAAACCATATCTTTCAGGTGGAGTGCTAATTCTACCATATTTTCGAACGGTTTGTGTGTTTTCATCAACCATTTGATCATCATCAACAACCTCTTGTTGATCGCTAGCGTCAACCAAACGTGTATCGGCTTGTGGTTCTCGATCCTCCTCGAGTTCCATAGTTCTATCAGTTCCTTCCATAAGGAACCTTCTTTCCAAAAACTTAGCCTTGCGAGCTATAACCACTTTATTCTCATTTGGATTGTAGAAGTAACATCCCATTGAATCTTCGGGATATCCTACAAAGATACACTTAGTGGAACGGCTTTCAAGTTTATCAGGGGCGTAGATCTTAACATAAGCCTCACATCTCCATACCATTAAATATGATAATGATGGAACCTTTCCATGCCATATTTCAAAAGGTGTCCTTTCCACTTTCTTGGTTGGTGCCATATTTAAAATACGGGCAGCAGAGATCAGTGCGAAACCCCAAAATGATAGAGGTAATGTACTTCTAGCCATCATGGATCGAACCATATCCAATAGAGTTCGATCCCTCCTTTCAGACACACCATTATGTTGTGGTGTTCCGGGTGGAGTAAGTTGTGAGACAATCCCACAACTCCTTAGATGATCTAGAAACACATCATTGAGGTATTCACCTCCTCTATCGGATCGAAGTACTTTGATTGTTTTGTTGAGTTGATTTTGTACTTCATTTTGGAAGACTTTGAACATTTCAAAGGCTTCATTTTTGTGTCTTAACAAGAACACATACCCATAGCGACTATAATCGGTAGTAAAGGTAATGAAGTATTTTTCACCATTCCTTGTCATTGTCCTAAAAGGACCACATATATCCGAATGTATGATACCTAATAAGTCTTTCGCCCTTTCATTAGTTCCACTAAAGGGCTCCTTGGTCATCTTTCCCAATAAACAAGATTCACATTCATCAAATGAATTATCACTTGATTTCAAAAGACCATTCTTTTGAAGTGTATGAATACGATCCTTGTTTATATGACCAAGGCGACAATGCCAAAGAAAAGTTTTACTCAAATCCAATTTGAGTCTTTTGGTGCTTGCTTGGTACAACGAGTTATCAATGGATATATTATCATGAACCAATTCATAAATGCCATTAAACGACATTGCTTTAAAATAAAAGACATCATTCATGAAAACATAAAACCCATTGTCTACAAACTTGAAATCATAACCACATTGTCTTAAAAGAGAAACAGAGATAATGTTCCTAGTCAAACTAGGAGCATACAAAATGTTTTTCAAAATAACTTCCAAACCATTTGGAAGCTTCAAAATGTAATCTCCTCGGGCTAGGACGTCAACCTTTGCTCCATTGCCCATGAAGAGACTTATATCTCCTTTCTTGAAATCATTTCTTCTTTTGAACCCCTGCAATGAATTGCATATATGAGTTCCACATCCGGTATCCAATACCCATGTGTTAGAAGAAATAATATTAAGATCAATATGGATCATGAAAGTTGTACCTGAGGTTTGCCCCGCATCCCTCTTAGCTTTCAACTCCTTGAGATAGGTTGGACAATTTCTCATCCAATGACCTATCTCCCCACAACCAAAGCACGGATCCTCAGCGCTAACCTTTAGCTTCTTTGGTTTGGGTTCCACCTTTGCCTTTCCCTTGAATCCCTTCTTGACTTGCCCCTTACCAACGACAACCTTTGTCTTTGGTTCCGGGTGATGCCTCTTCTTCAAGCCACCCTCATTGATCGTAAGAACGGGTAAAACCTTTTTACCCATGCCGGCTTTGGCTGTTTTAAGCATTGCGTGAAGCTCACCAATGCTTTTGTCCCATCCGTTCATGTTGTAGTTCATGACTAATGTCTCAAACCTTTTAGTTAGGCCGTTTAGGATCAAATCCGTGGCTAACTCTTTTGAGACGGGACAGTTAAGCCGTTCAAGCCGATCAATGTGGCTTTTCATCTTAAGCACATAAGATGATACGGATTGGGTTTCTTCCATATGCATGCATGAACTGCTCGAACCGTTTCGAAGCGCTCCACCCTAGCTTGAGTAAGGAACATTTCCTTAAGTTGGGTGATCATTTCATACGCCCCATGATTCTCGAATTCCTTTTGGATCTCGGGAATCATTGTTCTCAACATGAGGCAAGAAACTTGCACCGAATCTTCGATGTATTTCAGCCAATCCGAATAGGCATCCAAGTTATTGACGTCGGGTTCATCGGGAATAGCGTTCTATGGATTGTTTGCGGCCATCTATAAAAGAATTTAACAAAGTTCAATTTAGTATTTTCGATATCAATAAATTTTAATCTTTAATACCCTTTAATGTCTCCAAGACAACTATTGATTAAAATCTAGAATCCAACGTTTCATTCAAATAGTAGTTAGGTGACCTTTATCCTACTATTCAAATTAACAAGGTAGTCAACGTTTGACAATTGCAACCCTTTGAAACTTCTAGTTTTATGGGATCGGTTAAACATCATATGTTTAGTTGGCATGTTTAATCCCATCAACACCTTTGAACGCCATGTGTTGGTGACCCTATTCACATGGTTTCCAAATCAAGTCGTCCTACTTACACACACGTGTGAGTTTACACATACAAGTGGTTAGGTGACCCTCAATCCACAAGTATTGTAAAATCACCTTAAGATCACAAGTTTTCTTAAATGTGGTTAGGTGACCCTATCCGCACATCAAGTCTACAAGTGACTTGAGTGTCGTATAAAAGGATGGTGTTCAACTTGTTTTAAAAGGGATTTTAGTTTTCAAAATTCTAGATTGGAAAACTATTTAATGTACCATACATTTGAAGTGGATGGTACCTTTGAAAACCAATTTTCAAATTCCTTTAAATAAAACCCATTTTATTATGAAATCATTAATAGCTAATAAAACCAATTTTATAACTTAATAATTTCAAATGAATCACTTTTATGCTAGTTGTCGATTTTAATTGTTAACATCCAAACATGATAAAACAATAAACATAAATCAACAACACAAGCATAAAGTACAAACACAAGTTCATAACCATAACCACCTAGAATGACAACACTTGTTGACCGAAACAAGTGTGCCAAAAGGTCTCTCCTAAGGGACGAGAATGACATAAGGCATGTGTCGGTGAACTCCCACTTGATCCCGCATCCATATGCTTCAAGTGTCCACCTTGTGTTGTGACTCTTTCACTTTATCTGGGCTTTCTTTTGGGCTCCAACTTCAGCTCCTAGCTTCCATGGGCCTCCAAGTTTGGGCTTTGGCCATTGGGCTAAAATCCCATCTTGGACTATGAAGTCCATTAAGGCCCAAAACCAAAACCGTAACTTTGTTGCTTCTTATTTTACAAAAAAATATATCCTAATACATTTTTCTCTGGTAAAATAAATACAACTAATCTACTTATTATTGCAAACCAATATGAAATGAATAAATAGATTACAAACCCAAATAAATGAATATTACAACCATATTGAATAAACCGAATAAATCACAACACAAACACACATCCAAAGGTCATGGCTAGGTTATGAACATCCAAATGCACATCCAAATATGCAAGGTCTTAGAAGACCAAAATGGTTCCCCTCTTACCCATAAAACCTTCGGCCAAGAGAAACAAAATCGAAAGTTTTGGGTTTTGTCCAAACAAAATAATAAATCATCCACATGACTTAATTCTTCAAGATTATCACATGCATGTAAAGTATAATCTTGAGGAACCAAGAGGTAACCAAAAGCCAACAAACTTTCGGCCATATGGTGAACCACACCATAAAACCCGAAAATTTTTAGATCTATAAGCGGCTCTTGATGCCATTGTTGGGTTTTAGCAAGATTATCAAAGTCCAAAATAACCATTTATTAAGGAAAACGCAGCGGAAATAAAGTTTTAAATATTGTTAACCATTACACATAAACCCGTTTATGTTAAACCCAATCCCGGATCCATATACGAATATGCATGCTATCAGAAAAAAAATAATAACACAATCATAGGGTGTTAACATAAATATACCTTCAAGTCTAGAAAACCGAAGGAGATGAATGCGGTTGAATGACGAGATTCCAATGGAGGAAACTTCAAGCTTGTATACCCAACGAATACCAAGGTTGCTAGGGTCCTTAACACTTGCAAGAACAAACCCTTTTGTTCTTCCTTTTATCCTTCTTGTTGTTCACGGCTCCATTGGAGAGAAAGAGAGAAGATGTGTGTGAGAAAGAAAGTGTGGAATGTTTGGTTCAAGAATTATGATCCTCCAATCACTTCTCTTGCATGTCTTGAAAGAAATAAAAGGAGGAGAGAGAAGAGGGAAGAGATTTTTCCCACCCAAAATTCAAATCCTCTTTTATTACTTACATTTATTTACTTATAAGACTTATGTTATAAAACATATCATAAGTAATCATGCAATATGTTATTTAACCAATTTAAATAACATCTCTCAAAATATAAATTATCCATATAATTTATTTAACACACTATTGCAAATATTTAGAAAACCACTTTCCAAATATTATAAGTGTTGATATTTATTAACTAGATCATATCTAATAATAAATATCGTGGTGTTTGTCTAGCTTGTTATTGGGTATGACCCGACTTGGATCAATATGTACTAGCCACATCAACTCTAATATATGTCTTCGGAAGATCGATTCCAACACAATCCCATTCATGAGAGACTTAAAGAAGCTTGTTTATGCAAGGGTTTCGGATCCACACTGACAGGATCTGCAATAAAATGGCTGCTAAGTCTTCCTCCCTTTTCAGTTAATTCTTTCTCACACTTAGTTAACTTGTTCAACAGTCAATTTTCCTGTAGTAGGAAATTTGAGAAGTTAACTAGTGACTATACCAAGTTATCCAACCTAGTGATGAATCCCTTAGGGATTTTATTACGAGGTTTGTTAGGGAAGCTCTGGAAATCCCTAATCTTGGCATGGCTACTGCTTTTAAAGAATTCAAGATGGGACTTCAGAGGGGCTCTCCCTTTTATGATGATCTTTTGATGACTCCTTGCAGGTCCTTAGATGAAGGTAGAAACAGGGCACTCAGATTCATACGGTTGGAAGATGACAAGAGGATCCAGGATCGTCTGGGGAATCAAACATAGCAAGAATCTTCCGACAAGAAGCAAGGACTCTCATTCAAGAACAACAACTCGAAGCCCTACTCCAAATTCAACAATCAAACGTTCGAGTTGTTGAAGAAAAGGATGATGATGAGGATTACCCCCAACATCTCGTAATATTGCTTCTTAGTAGATACTCATGGTTTAATTTGTGCCATGAAGGATCTAGGTGAGAAAGCGAGGTGGCCCCGAAAGAACGAAAAGTCAACCACCTTCAGAGACAAATCCAAATGGTGTGCCTTCCACGAAGATTTTGGCCACATGACGGACGATTGCATTGGTTTAAGGAGGGAAATCGGATACCTCCTGAGCAAGGGCCACTTCAAGGAGATATTAGGATGAAAAAAGTCAAGGATACAAGATCCTGAAGATGTTCCTCAAAAAGCAACTCCACCCCCACTAGATGCTCAAGTGATCAACTTCATTTCCGGTGGCTCAGACATATGTGGAACTTCTTTCTCAGCAGCTAAGAGGCTGGCCAAAGAGACCAAGTTGGATAACGGGGAATGACCAGT
Organism: Bidens hawaiensis; assembly: GCF_021521415.1. NCBI lineage: Eukaryota > Viridiplantae > Streptophyta > Magnoliopsida > Asterales > Asteraceae > Bidens > Bidens hawaiensis. The sequence continues at coordinate 36,364 of NW_027506523.1, forward strand.
TATATCCACAACCTTGACAACAGACAAAAGGATCTTCTTTGATGAAAAAGATAAATCAAGCATCCAGGATCCACATCATGACGATTTGATTATTACTTTGTTTATTGCTAACCATTATGTACGCAGGATCCTTGTCGATGGTCGAAACTCGGTCAACATCATCCAACATGATGTCCTTCAAAAGATGAACATCCCAGACTTAAAAATCATCCCGAGGACATCGGTATTAGCCGGATTCAGTAGAGAAACCAAAAAGATATTGGGGGACATCAAACTCCCAATATACATCAAAGGGTTAAACTCTTACCAAAAGTTTTACGTTATTGATAACATTTCTTGTTGCAATGTTATTTTAGGCAGGCCTTGGCTACATGGGATGAAGGCAGTAGCCTCTACATACCATCAATGCATCAAACTACCAACTCCTTGGGGAGTGGTAAGGATAGATGGTGACCAAGTCGAAGCCAAGAACTACAACTCCTCTCAATGAAGCCAGCAGCTAAACAAACGATAGCATAGAAACCACAGCAACATCCTAGGGACGTGCTGCAAGCTCGTGAGAAGGACTTAAAGGAAGTACCCTTGGACTCCGAGGATCCAGATGTGAGAGTATTCCTAGGATCCAGTATCCCTAGTGAAATATATGAGGATATGATATCCTTTCTAAAGCAAAGAAAGTCCACATTTTCCTTCAAACATTCAGACATGACAAGTATTTCTAAAGAGGTAATTACTCACAAGCTAGCCCTTGATTTATCTATTAAACCCATCCATCAGAAGCGAAGGAAATTCGCTTCTGAAAGGAACACGATCATACAACAAGACGTTGAAAAACTTCTTAAGGCCGGTATGATCAGAGAGGTTAAGTATCCTCGATGGTTAGCTAATGTGGTTGTAGTTTCTAAAAAGAATGGAAAGTGGAGGGTGTGTGTCGATTTCACTGATTTAAACAAAGCATGCCCCAAGGATCCTTTCCCGTTACCGCATATAGAGTCCATGGTGGATGCAACGGCAGGACATGAGATGCTCACCTTTATGGATGCTTCCTCTAGATTTCAACAAATTCAGATGGAACCATCTGATCAAGAGGATACAACATTCATGACTCCTACCGGCATATATTGTTATATTGCTATGCCGTTCGGACTAAGAAATGCAGGGGCAACATATCAAAGATTGGTCAACATGATGTTCAAGGATCAGCTAGGCAAAACCATGGAAGTCTACATAGATGATATGGTGGTGAAGTCAAAGAGAGCTGAGGATCACCTCAAAGACCTTGAAGAAGCTTTCAACATCCTGGATCAGTACAATATGAAGCTGAATCCTTCAAAATGCCACTTTGGTGTCAAGGCTGGGAAGTTCCTAGGATACATTGTAACCAAAATAGGAATAGAAGCAAGCCCTGAACAGATAGAAGCCATCTTCAACTTTAAATCCCCTGTGAATGCTAAGGATGTCCAAAGACTAACGGGAAGAATAGCTGCTCTCAACAGATTCATTTCCAGATCCTCGGAGAAGTGCAAAGACTTCTATGACATCCTTAGGAAAAACAAGAAGTTTGAATGGACAGAGAAGCATGAACTCGCCCTTAAAGCATTAAAGAATTACTTATCCTCAGCTCCAGCTCTAATGAAGCATGTGGATGGAGAATCCTTATATCTCTACCTAGCTGTTTCAGGAAATGCCGTAAGCGCTGTCCTTGTGAAGGATCATGAAGGTGAACAGCATCCCGTTTATTATGTAAGTAAAAGTCTATTAGATGCAGAAGCCAGGTATTCTCATCTAGAAAAATTAATTATTGCACTTATTATGGCTTCCACTAAATTGAGACATTACTTTGAAACACATACTATTATTTTGAGAACAAATTATCCTGTTAAGAATGTGCCTAGAAAACCGGAATTGTTAGGAAGGATGGCCAAGTGCGCTGTGAATCTGAGTGCATATGACATTCAGTATGAGCCTAGAATAGCTATCAAATCGCAAGCACTAGCAGACTTTGTGGTTGATTTCAGCAATGATATGCAAAAGGAAGCTGATTTAGAAGTCCAGTAACTAGAAGAAACCAAGGATCCTTGGATCCTCTTCACAGATGGAGCATCCAACGTAAGAGGAACGGGATTGGGCATACTACTGAAATCGCCACAGGGGGACATAATACCCCAGGCCATTGCATGTAAATTTCAAGCCACCAACAATGAGGCAGAGTACGAAGCACTTATCGCAGGTTTACTTTTAGCCAAACAAATGAGGATCATGTATCTTCAAGTTTATATGGATTCTTTACTTATAACTAACCACTATAACGGTTCTTATACCGTGAAAGGTGAAAAAATGATCAAATATTTAGAAATTGTGAAGGAGTTAGCAAAATCCTTTGAGTTGTTTAGTATCATACAGGTACCAAGAGAAGAAAATGCTGGGGCAGATGCCTTATCTAATTTAGCCTCATCCTTGAAAATTCCAGAAGATACGAAGATCCCAATCATCCATATACTCTCTCTAGCAATAGGGGAACAAGAAGTTGGGGAGATAACAACTGACAAACAAATCGTACTTTGGGATCCATTATCCTCAGCTAGCCAAGGATCTTGGATCCTCCCAATTAAGAGATACATTCAAACTGGAGAGAATCCCAAATCTTTCAAACTCAAGGTATCACAATATATTTTATTAGATGATATGCTATACAGGAAATCTCTTGCAGGTCCATACTTGAGGTGCATCGAGGACCCTGAAATCCAAGAGGTGCTCAAAGACTTTCACGAAGGTGATTGTGGTAATCACACTGGAGGTAGAGCCATTTTTTCTAGGATTCTAAGATAAGGATACTTTTGGCCAACAAAATGAAGAGAGATACCATGGAATACTCGAAGAAATGTGATGCTTGTCAAAGGCATGCAAATATCCTACATCAACCAACAGAACCTATGTATTATATATCCTCATTATGGCCTTTCATGAAGTGGGCCATGGATATTGTGGGTAAACTAACTAAGGCTCCAGGAGGAAAATTATTCGTGCTTGCAATGACTGATTACTTTTCAAAATGGATAGAAGCAGAAGCTTTTGTTCAAGTACGCAAAAAAGAGGTGATATCCTTTATTAAAAGAAATATTATTACTAGATTTGGCATTCCTTCAGAAAATATTTGTGACAGTGGTTCCCAGTTTATCGGGAAAAGAACCACTAACTTTTGTGACAGTTGGGGGATCAAGATGATTACTTCTACACCGGTACATCCTCAAGCTAATGGTCAAGTAGAGTCAAGCAACAAAATCATCATCAACAATCTGAAAAAGAAGCTAGAATCCAAGAAAGGAAAGTGGGCTGAAGAACTACCTTATGTTCTTTGGGCCGACGGAACAACACCCAAGAATGCAACAGGCCAAACACCCTTCTCATTGGTGTTTGGGTCATAAACGGTAGTCCCCACAGAAATGGTGGTCCCTACAGCCAGATAAGCATCCGTGATCCTGAGGCCAATGAAGAAATCCTTCTTAAAGACTTAGATACTGTTGAAGAACTCAGAGACCTTGCCAAAATCAGAATGGTGGCATATCAACAAAGGGTAGCTGGGTCATACAACAAGAATATCAGAATCAGAAGATTTCAAGAAGGAGATTTAGTCTTGAGAAAAGCCTTCCAGAATACAACCAATCCGGCTGATGGGAAGCTAGCACCCAAGTAGGAAGGTCTTATTTAATTGAATCGGAGGCCGAAAATGGGGCATATCATCTGCTCACTATGGAAGGCAACAGGTTACCTAGAGCATGGAATGCTATCCACCTCAAGAAATACTTTTTCTGATCAGGATCATGTATCCTCTGAGGATCAAGTATCCTTAAAGGGTCAAGGATCCTAAAATCGGTAATATCTATATAATCACTTATTCACTCTTGATTTTTGCTTATTTAAGGATAACATATTCTTAACATTTGTATTTTCCAAGTTTTAAGTAACAATGTAGGATATTAATGAGATATTCAATGATCAAGAGGTTGGCCGCCTCTCTTTTATATTTAAGGTACTAAGCTATTTCCCTTGGCCTAGCCCACGATTGGATATGACCCCCGATGGTCATATCCCCTAAGGTTTAAAGGTTTTCACCTTTATTATAAATTAGAGCTTCTACACTGTCGCCTGGAGCGCACGCTATCCAACGTATATTCCGGGGCAGCGGGACCAGTACACCACTTAGTGGCTGACAGTTTCGTTGTTTTCTAGCTATATGAAGGATCCTACGATTTATGATAGACGTACAATACCACCGGTTTATAACATTTTCATGTTATCTCACGTTTCGGCTAAATCCCGGTTTGGGTGAGTCCCCAGTTGACATCCGTATCCTTGGGCCAGTCCCCAGTTTGGGCTTGTCCTTGGTTTTTGGGCCTGTCCCCAGTTTGGGCTTGTCCCCAGTTTTTGGGCTTGTCCCCAGTTCACGGGCTTGTCCCCAGTTTATTATTTGGGCTTGTCCCCAGCTTAACGGGTTTAACTGCAATTATTCTTATGAGCTCTTTGCTACATATATTCTAAGTTCAATAACAAGAATCAAGACTTCTGGGTTCAAGATCCTTAGCTTGTTTCTACAAGGATCACCAAAGGTTCTATAGCTATGGTAACTCAGGTCTATTTAGACCTTATGGTATGATCTCTATTTGCCCATTTACATTTGTTTAACTAAGATTCTTATAAATGTTTCTGGTTTAAAGATTTCAAGTCTTTGAATTTTTTCTACAAGGATATTCTATCCTAAAATTTTTATAATTATTTTTCATGGGGATACTCTATCCTAAAATTTTCACTCAAGAACATTTCTTAAATCTTTTAATAAAGTTAAGATTATATCAAATAAACTTTCGAAACAATAAATAACAAACAGATAGTCAAAAGTTTGAGATTATTATTAACATAAGTCACCTGGACTTATCCAAAATTCTTAACCCGGATTTCACCATGCAAAAGATGGACCATCCACCCGGGTTAAGTGAGTAGTACTAATTGTTCAGAAGTGCAGGAAAATAAAGATCAGGGGCACCAAAGGTTTCATCCCCACAAACAGAGAGCAATTTATCTTAAGGATCATGGATCCTTTACCTTAGTTACTACTATCTATTACAAACCATAACTATTGTCCATAAAAACATCATTAAACAAAATAAAGAAAACGGGCTCGGGCCTTGTCTTCTATATCCTTCATCGCCCGTTTACGCGGCTGCTTCACCCTCCGTGGTTGCTTCCATTTCTCTTTCAGCCTCCTCTGCATCCTTCACTCCACTCACACCTGCTCCGCTCGCATCACCCATCTCACCTTCCTCTTCATCCTCACCTCCACCCAAGTCAGACAAGGCTTGCTTCCACTGCTTGATTTCCCATGAGGATTTGTCAAAAGATGGGTCATTAGCCTCAGTTACCAGCTTGATCCTAGCCTGAAGAACCGATTTAGTTGCCCAGATCTTTGCCTCATTGGTAACCCGATTGATCTCATCCAGCATTTGGACCGCGAGTGTGGATGCATGATCTCTGCCTGTTTTTTCTCCTTGATCATTTTGGAGAGAGCCTTATCTTTAGCAGCGGCCATAGACCTCATCCCAGCAAGGGTCTCCTCATATTCTCCAACTATTCTCTCATGGTGGCCTCGAGTAGAGTTAACGGCTTGTATAAGAAAGTAAGACCATATCAGAAGAATCCTTAATCTATCAACAAAGGTTAAGAGGATAAAGGATCCTTACAGTGGTCAGCATCTCGAGCAATTATTTCTTAGTGTCAAAGGGGTTCTCTGGTTCGGAGCTCTTCTTCCTCTTAGCTCCTGACTTGGCTCGGGTTGTGACTGGACGAGGTTCATATATCGGAATGGACTTGGAGGTCTCCTTCTTTGCGAACATACAGTCAATATCTTCAAGTGAGAACTTGGATGCGGATTTTCCTGACTTCTGAGCACCTGTAAACAAGGATCCACATATAAGTTTGCAAATACGTTTTAATCATTATTAAATTTAGTTGTAAAGATACTTACATGACATGTTTGATTCTGAATATGATTCCTGAAAAGCTTCAACAACCCTAGCTTGAAATGTTCTAATTGTAGGATCCAGTGCCAAGAATTTCTTGATTCTCTCTTCGACTCCAGGCAGATCAGACAGCAAACCAAAGTTTTCAACTACACAAGCAATGAAAAGTATTAATGAAAGAATCGAATATCCTACATTGGTTACCTAAGGATCCTAGATCCTACCCTTTCAGATCCACTTTTTGAGAAGGTCGGGCCCACCCGGAATGAAATCCCTTTTATAAAGAAAAATTGATTCTTCCAAAGTGTGTCATTCTGAGTAACCTTGGAGATGGGAATCACTTGACAAGGTTTCGATTTGAAAACAAAACGTTTGTAACTGTGGGCAACTAGGTTGTACAGGTACGCTAACTCCGCTAAGCCGAACTCGACACCCTCCTCTTCGATTATCTTCTCTATGGTATGAAAGACTCTCCATAACATCGGCATGGTTTGGACGTATCTGATTCCCGTCAAGGTGAAGAATCTTTGGGTGAAATCAGGAAAGGGATACTTGAAGCCAGTAAGGAATGGTTGGGCCAGAAAACAAACCCAGTTCGTAGATACGTAATCGTTGCGGGCTGTGGAATCGAAGGGTCGAAAAACGGTGTTGGCCAGGAAAAGAGAACGGATATTATCAATCTCCGGGTCCGTAAACTTACAGATCTCGGAAGACGGAGCTTGAAGGATGCCTTGCGAGTAGAGTTCGTCGGGGTCAGTATGCTCAGAAGAGGAAGAGGATACATAAATAGAAGACATGATCGAAAGAAAATGTAAAGAAGAGAAAGAAGGATACTTGAGTGACGGCTGGATGTGTGGTTATAAGAGGGTTATGATCATCGCATATATAGGCGGCGTATAATTATGGTTTATCGATAATAACTCCGTGACACACGTCTAATCATCTTTTTTTTTACAGGGATTTGAAATTCAAAATGACAGCTGTGTTACACAATCACCCGCCATTTTGGGGGCAATTGTTAGGGCATGAATTTTATGCTGAGGATCCATTATTCTATACTGTCATGTGGATAGATTATCCTTAAGATATGTTTCAAGTTATGAAGAATCAAGGATCCTTGGTATTATTTATTTACTAATGATTGTATTTGAAAGGTGATGTGTTAGCCAGGTATAACAACTTTATGACTCGGTCTACCTTAAACTTCGCTACTGGAAGCTCCCAAGCACGTGGTCAGTGAACGTTGGAGCAGTTGTGGGCGAGTGGCGGGTTTTTAGGAAATGTTGTTAGTTGATATTTACTTTATAATCATTGAGATAACGATCAATTAGACTCACTTGTATACACACACACTCAGAGCAGAACTAGTTTTTCTCTCTACACATTAGCACTCGTTGTAACATTGATCGTAATCTCCAAAACACTTGTAACCTTTTTGTGATTAATGAATTGGTGCGACGAGTTGTCATCACCCGGGGTTTTTTTCTTTTGATCTGAACAAGATCAAAGGGTTTTTCCTCGCAACAAATCGCTGTGTTCATCTCAATTTTGTTTATATATTCATTGTTATCAATTTAGCACTAAACCTCACCTAACAGATTTGGATACATTATCCTTAGCTGATTTTTATCCAAAACATCGCCTCTTAAGGTTCTTATATTCTAAGTTTTATACCGAGTACAATCTATGTTCATTTTCTTAATGAACGACCACAAACAAGAAAAATCGTTCCTTTAAGTGTTCGAGATAAGTTTTTTATTCGTTTAAAGTTAATCAAACGAACTCAAACACGCCCGTTCATGTTCGTTCGGTTCGTTTACACACCTAAAAACTTGAAGTTGCTCACCCACTAATATAATGGCACCATCAATGATTCTTCAGGTCAATCCCCTGCAGTAAGACGAAAGTTCCTTCAATATTAAAACCCTGCTATTTTTTTCCTATATAATTAATATCTATGTTTTTTTCTACGTTAAATAGACGTTTATTTACCTGCTCGGGAGCTACTTGATAACTACATACAGTATACTTGCCAGTAAAATTTGTTATTGTAATAAGTTTTTCATATTCCCCTGCATCCCTTTTTCGAATAAGTAGTATTGTGTCTTGCCTAATAATAATAAAGCATTCCATGTATTGTGAGAAGAAGACAAAGTCTCCTTTAGCTTCACAAAACAGCGATCAAAATCGTTAAAGGAATCCAATCAAAGCTAGCAAACTTTTCATACTCATCAGCAGCAATAGCATAATCATCCTATATATCAATTCAATTCAATTATCAGTTTATCATATCGTGCCTTCAGCCTTGAAAAAGTGCTTCTAAAATAAAAAAAAAAAAAAGCAAAACAACTGAAAAAACTAACCTAATGTTTACGACCTATGTTGTAAAAAAAGCAGCTCGAATCCATCTTCTCAAAACCATCTTTGGCTGTTCCAATTTGCGGTTCAGAAAAGTATCAAAACCTCTGGGAAACGATGTGGTGTGTGGTGTGTAGTGTTGGCGTATTCAGCGATGAAAGGGAGGGGCGACGATTCACCAACTTGCTCTTAGTCTGTCAGTTTTAACACCATAGATGATTACAATTGAAGGCGCCAATGAATAACGTCGCCAGTGGAAAATCTATAACAGAAGAATTGAAGGAGATTAGGTCGTTGGTGGTGAGGAATAATTAATACAACGGTATCTCGCCGGAAATAAACAATTACCATTTTGTCCTCATTGTATGTTTTATAGATTATAGAAAATGATTTTCATCCAAATATTCCTATCAATACACATAGAATTTATCGACAATCATCTCTAATAGATACTAAAATTTCACAGAATTTTCATAAGGAAAACCTGAAGAATTAACTAATTTTTTTATTTAATCAATAAGACTATCAATATCAGAGAAATTCTAGTAAGGGAGTAGCAATAAATATAAATTAGATGGCAATTCCCCTAAATATATGAATAATCACGCAACAGAATGACAGATCATGTTCTCATACAAAAAAAATGATATTTCATATAATACCTTGGTAACTCTAGCACGGGCGATCTGAATTGGAGCAATTTCATATACGTATCATGTATCATGTAAACTGATTAAAGATATAATATAAATATAGTTGTCATTTGCAATCATTTGCGTTCAATTGGGGGTCGGTTTCATATCTTCAAGTGATTGCAAACGTTCAATGTAATTGAAGGGTGCCGGATAATTGATTACAACACCGAAGCAAGGATATGATAATGGCCGGAGACTTGATATAAAAATTAATATTACGGCGTCGTCCCTGGAATATGAGAGGTTGTCTATCTTTATTATAATGTAATATAGATAATACTTAATTGAATGTTATATGAATTTTAATCATTTTTTCTTCTTTTTTTTGTTTTTGTTTTGTTAACGTCGTGTACTAATAGGGTTCTAATAAACTTCAATTCCCATGACGAATTAAATAACCAACATGAATGAAGGAACCACATCAACGCTAAAGTGTAAAACATCATAGTTAGACCACAACGTTGTTAACCTTTTTTGAGGGATCGTTTTTCAAGCGATTTTCAAACGAGCTTCAAGTTAACACCCCTACATACGTAGGAAATAAGATTACCAACACAATTCAACTTCACATTTAAGTTTTTTTGATTGTAAATAGGGATACAAATATCTCGCTATATATATTACATTTTTTAGGCAAAAGGGCTATTTCGGATATCCAAGTTTATTAACCCAAACGAATTATTGGTGACGGTTAATAGACTTGGATATTCGAAACCCGGATACCTGAAAATACATATTCAGATTTCGTTTTTAGGATATTTCATATAGTTAAATAATTAATTTAATACATTTTAAATTTTAATTTATATACTTTATAACATCCAGAAACTATCCAATTCAAATCAATCCATCAGATGTTGATTCCAATCACCGTCTCCACCACACCATTCAATCTAACCCTACCTTCTACCATCCATTCACACTGACCATACCTTCCACTGTTCAAACACCTTGTACTGTCCGTCACCATCGCCACTCACAACCTTCTACACTATCCGTCCTCCGGCTCCCATGTCCTTTTCCGCCTGCACCAATCATCACGGTATGTTAGATTGTATTATAGATTGTTAGATTGGATAATATATATTTTGTTTAGGTTGTTGGATTGAATGTTTGGTGATTATAATTTAAATGTTACAACAGGTTGTTTGTTTGTTTTATTTCCAGATTTTTTTTGGATACCCAACTCACTATCCGATCTGAAGAAACACTAAGTGACCCGGTACAGATTATAGATAATCTGGGGGTTAAGTAATGTTTCCCACGAATGAGATCTAGTTGAGAAGGCTGTTCTTCAAGAGACCTGCAAAACAAACACCGTAAGCTCGTCACTGAGAAGGCGGGGGGGTTCCTCCTTGTGACCACCCTCCGGCGTGAGAATCAGACTAGGTTGCTCTGAATATAAGTGTATATTAAGAGATTGCTAGATAACTGGATAGCAGATGATCTTACCATTCCAAGATGTTGGAGTATTTATAGCCGAAGGTAGGTTTCCCAGAATAGTATTCCTGTTCAACCAACAGTGGACTATGCACCGGGCATACTGGTTGGTGGGTAGGTTACGGCCAACAGTAACAAAGTCGGCTGCACTATTCCACCAACTGTAGATTATGCACGTCCCACCTACTGTGGATTGTACGCAGGCCATGCTGGTTGGTGAATAGGTTACGGCCAACAGTAACACTATTCCACCAACTGTAGGCTGCGCATGCCCCACAGTAAGGGTTGGTGAGTAGGCAGCGGCTAATAGTGACAAACAGTACTAGAGGGTGCTCCTCCTCGCACTGTTGTCGGTAAGCTGTCACCCTGTGATTGGCTCATGGGCTGTTCTGGTCAGATCGTCTGTCCTATCCATACCTTGGTAGGTATAGTAAAGATCTTTCAGAATCAGACTGGCTCATTTAGGCGGGATTGTTCCCGCCTTGCTCATTCCTTCATGTGACTACTGAAGTAGCTAGTGTCTTGTGCGTGTAGCCCTGCTGTCTGCGGGTAGCCTTCCCTGATGGCTTGTATCCGCAACTGCGGGAACAGGCGGGGTACTTCACCATTGGGAGGCTTTCCCTGCGTGTACAGCTTGCGTACTGCGCGTAAGATTCTATGAGCATGGTGGGTCCTGCGGGAGCAGATGGCCTTTGCGCAGACGTCCCTGTTCAAGGTGAGTCTTGCGGGACCAACTGGTCTCTGCTGGGACCTACCTCTTCAAGTCCCCCCAGTCCAATGTTCTTCTCATGAATGTTTAATAAAGTGAGGTGAACTTTTGGACTTTAAGCAAGGGGTTTTGAAAAGGGGTTTTTAGTTAAGGTTCTCCGTGGGGATTCTTCCCGCGGGTTTCCTAATGTCACTTGCAAAAATTCCCGATTTTTTTTTGCTTGATCTTTGGGTATGATGCGGGTAGGTATGTAACCTTCTCGCAAGTCAGGAGCGTTGAGTCTCACTTGTGTGGATTCTCCTTGAGGTTTTAGTGGTTTTGAACATAGTGATCAATTATGTTTAAACCACCAATTCCATCCTGGAGCCTCAAACAACGTAGTTCTCGACGTTCCCGCTATGCGGGGATGTTATTTCCGTTTCCGCAAGCATTGCCCAGAAGATCCTTCTTGGTTTCAATTCCCTGCGGAGCGCTAGGTATGTGAAGGGTTTTGCCTTAACACTGTACCCGCGCTCGTCTTACGGTTACTTTACTTTCAAGGTACCTCTGGCATCAATTCCCTGCGGGTGCTAGGTATGTGAAGGGTTTTGCCTTAACACTGTACCCGCATCCGTCTTATGGTTACTTGGTTGCCAAGGTAAGGGGTATTTTCCCGCTTACTTTTGAATCTTTTTGAATTTTGAATTTTGAAATTCGAAAGGTTGGTAAGGATAAGGACAGTCCAAACATCTGAAACGTCGTGCGACGGTTTCTTCTGACTGTGTCAGGACGTGCAGGAAGTTATGGTGACGTGACAGTACATGGTCATTCCAGACGCTTTTTCAGGCGCGTGGGCGCGATTTTTCGGGCGCGTGGCCGCGAAATTGCTGGCACGCGTCCTTTTGACAGCTGTTGCCAGGTTGCTTTTTGCCACGCGTCATAGTTTCATTGCACCCTCGATTTCTCTCTCCTCAGCATTAATTTCACCGCATTAATTGCGATCAGTATATAAAGGGGGTGGAGGATCCTTTCCAATTCATACTTTCACGTTTTCTCTTCATCTTTACAGCGATTTCCGGTGAATACTCTAATTAGTCGAGCATTCCCCTGAAATCGTTTTCTTCTTCCTTTTGCAAGATGTCTTCACATGATTTCGAGCCTGCGACCGATGATAGGAGTACTGCTGGCGAGTGCCAGTGTGCTCTGCCCGGCGATCAGTACCGGTATGTTGTTAGGAAGTTCATGCTCGATCCTCTCGAGCCTGAGTTTCCTGAATCCCACCAGACCGTGTACGATGCCCCCAGAGGCAAGATCGGGGTTTATGCAGCATTCTTTGTCTATGGGAATCTTAGGTTCCCATTGACAAAGTTTGTTTACCGTGTCCTCGAGAGGCACGGTGTTCATTTGACCGAGCTGCACCCTATGGCGATCGCTAAGATTCGCCACTTCGAGTGGGTGTGCCGGATTCTGGGCATCGAGCCCCATGTGGACCGCCTGATGACCTTCTATACTTGGAGGTGCATCCAGGGGTGGTACACCCTGACAACCCGTATTAAGGGTTTAAAGATCTGTGCGACCGAGCGCAGTCTCCGATCGTGGAAGCGGGAGTTCTTCTACATATCCGCCCGCGCCGTCCCCCTTGCCATGAAGTTTAAAAATGGCCAAGCAATTCCGAGCCTTCACGCCCCCAACTACCAGGAGGCGGAATGGTTCTCGAAGATATCCCTGGTCCAATCTCCGGTTTACCGGTTTGCGGAGTCCGGGATGGTGATGTTGGGGATGAGCCGGGTGTGGAAGGAGGCGTCTCAGGTTCCCATCCTTCTCGAATACGGTTTGAACTCTATTCCTTATGGTATGTCTTATCTTTTTTACTGATACGAGTTTGTCTTCTAACCGTTTCTTTTCTTTCAGAGGGGAACGATCTGGAGTCGCTCATGTACCCGCGGGAAGCTGACGGTCCCGCGAGGATGGGTACTCGTGCTCTAGACGAGGGCGAGTTGCCCATCCTGGAACAGACGGCGGATCGGTTTGTGGAGGTCTATCCGCTGGGCCACGAGATCCTGAGCCACCGGCGGCCAGGTAAGGCGTTATTCTCTCCTTCACCCCTTAGTGTTGTACCCGCTGCCGGAATTCCTTATATCCTGTCTTCTTCTGAGGAATCCGCAGATGGTCCTCCGTTAGTGCGGAAAAAGAGGGCTGCCGGCGGGAAGGGGAAGGAAAAGGCGGCCTCCACAGCCGATCCAGTGCTCCTATCTGACAGTGAGTCAGATAGTGAAGAAGTGGCGGGGAACCCCGGTGGTGAGAAGACCACTGTTCCGGAGGCTACGACTGTTACCTCCGAAGAACCAATGACGACGACGGTGACCGGCATCAAGAGACCGGCTCCATCGGGTTCGTCCCCGCCCGTCCGTACGTTCAAGCTCAAGAAAACCCGTAAGTACAACTCTCTTAGCTTTTATCTTCGTAGCTTAATCTTCAAGTTATTTTCTAACACTTTTCTTCTTTACGCAGGTGTGGATGTTGGCGCATTCCAGGGTGAGGGGCCGAGTACTACCTCACCGCCAATGACGGTAGGCTTGGTCAGCCTACCTGAGGCGTCGACCCAGGCGCCTGCGCCTGCTTCCGCTGGTTCAGTTGCTCATTCTGAGCCGACTGTTCCAGCCGAGATGACGTCACCGCCGGCTGTGAGTGCAATTTTTACAGCATCCTTCACAGAGCCGGCGGTTTCTTTTGCCGCGGAATCTGCGGCAGCGACCGCGGCGGCGACCACGGCGGCTGCTACCATGCCTCCGGCAACGACGGCCGGAACCTCAGGTACGCGTGGGGCATCTCGCATCTTTCCGCCACCTTCCCATCTGCCTGACCTCTTGGATGGATTTCCATTGGGTTCAGGTGATGGGTTCGGCGGCTATCGGCCTGTAATTGACCCTACAGGTGCGTAGGGTTCCTTTGGCCCTTTTTTACTTATATATTTTATCATCTTTTCCTAACTGCTTTTTGTTTTCTGCAGTTTCGGATTCCAATGAAGTGTATGTTCCGCGATGGAACATACGCCGAGGAACAACCCTTCGTACCCCTGTGGAGTGCGTGGAATGGGCTCGCCACGCTGCTCCCCATGGTGCGTTGGGGGAAGCCATGGCTAGCTACCAGGAGGGTAGGCTAACCAACGAGCTTCGAGTTCTCCAAGCCCGGATGCAGCCTCGCGTCGAGCTGCTTTGTCGTGAAAACGACAAGTTGAAAGCAGCTCGCGCCAAGGAAATATCCCAAGCGCGGGCTCTTCGGGAGGAGAACCAAAAGCTGTCCGCAGCCGCTGCGGAGAAGGAGAAGGCCTTCAAGGCCCTCGAGGTTGAGGTTCAAGCGCGACTCGAGGCCCGCTCCAAGGCTGCCCAAGCTGTTAACGAACAGCTTCGGCTGGCTAAGGAGACTGCGAGGAACGCGACCGAGAGGGCCACCAAGGCTGAAGCCGTTGCTGAGCCTTTACGCGTGGAGAACGAGGAGCTCAAGGCCAAACTAGAGGCTCTCCAACGCGCTCATGATGCCTTGGCGATGGAAGATGCCAAGAAGCTCCAGGAGATCTTGGACCAGAGGGGCGTGCTTGACCATACAGAGCGGAAGCTTAAGGGCGTCGAAGAGGCTGCCGCAAAGGAAGTGCTACTTGCCAACCTTAACAAAAGCGAAGCCGAACGCGCCTGCACCCAAGCTCAAGCCGCTCTTAAAGAAGCTCTGGTTGCCAAGGAATGGCTTCTTCGAGAAGCGTTGTCTCAGGTAAGTCTATCTTCATGTCTTCACGCTTTTCTTTGTAGATAGGGTGCTGACACTTCTATATTTTCTTATGTAGGTTGTGCATCGGGTCTTTTCAGAGACATCTTACGATGATGCAATGAGCGCAGCCCTCAACGCTTCTCACGAGGATGGGGAACGGGCCGGCTTCCTGCTTGGTCTAGGGTTTGTTGAGAAAGGCGTCCCGCCATCCAACTTCCCTTTGTACAATGTAGATACTGAAGCCATATATGACCAAGCAGTAAATCAATACGCCGCCTTCCCGCATCCGGTGGTGGAGAAGGTGAATGAAATTGCTGCTGCTGATGACGGGCTATCTATCCTTAAGGCTTACCTTGAACAGCCACGCTCTACTGACGGCGCTGGTCCAAGTGGAAGTGGCCCTGAAGCCTGATTCTGAAGATCCCTTCCCGCTGCTAGGATAGATTTACTTTGTATAGATTTACTTTCTTGTAGGCGGGTAGTCACCCAGCCATTGTAACGAATATTTATGAAATGTAAATCTTTGCGCGGCTATGGCCGCTTGACTTATTGGATTCCTTGCTTTATAAACTTTATGACTTGCATTCTTTAGTTTAAATTAGCAATTTTCCAAGTGTTCCGGATAAGTTAACCTTTGAACGTGGTAGATAGGTGTGAAGTTTTGCTTCCTCCTTCATGATTGTGCGGGTATGACCGTCACTTGCACTTGGTAGGATGGCCAAACTTTATCCATATCTGACCTGCGTGTAGGTTTTCCTCATCTTTGAGGATAAGTTAACCTTTGAACGTGGTAGGTAATCGGTGTGAAGTTTTGCTTCCTCCTTCGTGATTGTGCGGGTATGACCGTCACTTGCACTTGGTAGGATGGCTAAACTTACCCATACCTGACCTGCGTGTAGGTTTACCTTATCCCTTTTTTTTTTTTTTTTTTTTTTTTTTTTTTTTTTTAGGATAACCTTTGAACGTGGTAGATGATAGTTTGAAGTTTTGCTTCCTTGTTTGTGATTGTGCGGATAAGACCGTCACTTGCACTTACAAGGATGGCTAAACTTTACTTACATCATACCTGCGTGTAGGTTTCCCTTATTTTTAACGTTGTGTTTATGCGGGTTTTGCCGCCTTCCACACGTAACGACTTACTTCTCCCCGTTTATGCGGTAAATACCGGCACTAGTGGGAAGTTCATAAGGATAAAGGTAAACACATTATGAAAGGAGAATCATTTCCATTAGAAGTGGCTCTAGGCCTTTTCTTTACAAGTTTTGGAATTGATCTACATATAACATTTGCGTAATTGAGCTCCATTCCATGTTCTTGGGATGGGAGTGCCATCGAGCCTTTCGAGCCGGTATGCGCCTTTTCCCAGAACTTGTTTGATAACGTATGGCCCTTCCCAGACCGGGGCCAACTTTCCTGGGCGTTCTTGGTTCGAAGCCTCGTTGTTACGCAGTATGTAGTCTCCTTCCTTGAAGTTGCAGAGTTTTACCCGCGTGTTGTAGTACTTTTGCATTTGTCGTTTGTAGTTCTCTTCACGTACTGCGGCTAAGTCTCTGCGTTCCTCGGTTAGCATAAGATCCAACCGTCTTTCCGCATCATTGTCTTCTGGCTGACTCAAGACCCTTGGTGAGGGTAGACCAATTTCCACCGGGACCATGGCTTCAGTGCCATAAGTGAGGCTGAACGGGGTTTCTCCCGTACTGGCCTTCTTCAGCGTTCTGTTTGCCCAAAGGACGTGCGGAAGCTCGTCCACCCAGCCGGATCTGTGTTCCAAGAGTCTTTTCTTTATGCCATCAACGATGCTCTTGTTTGCTCTTTCCACCTCACCATTACCTTGCGGGTGTGCCACTGAGGTAAAGGTGTGGGTGATTTGAAGTTCTTTTAGCCACTGTTGTAGCTTCTTGTCAGCAAAGTTGGTGCCGTTATCGCTCACCAAATTCTGTGGAAGTCCAAAACGACAAATTATAAATTCCCAAATAAATTTTTTGATATGCTTTGCGGTTGTTTGGGCTAAAGGTTTTGCTTCTATCCACTTGGTGAAGTAGTCGATGGCTACCACTAGGAACTGAACATTTCCTGCTGCTGTAGGAAATGGGCCTGTCACATCGATGGCCCACTTCTGAAATGGCCACGAAGAAGTGACTGGAACCAGTTCGTTTTTCGGGCGATGCGTGTTAGGTGCGTAAAGCTGGCAAGACCTGCATTTTCTGATGTATGCCAGTGCATCCGTATGCATCCCCGGCCAAAAGTATCCCGCGTTGTTTAGCTTGGCTACAACAGCGCGGGGACCTGCGTGTACCCCACAGATGCCTTCGTGTACTTCCCTTAGGAGGTAGTCGGCATCTTGGTTGTCCACGCATCTCAAGAGTGGGCCAAGAAAGTTACGTCTGTAAAGGATGTCATTGACGAGTTGATAATTCAGTGCTTTACAGCGTAGTTTTCTTGCCTGTGTTTTTGACTCTGGTAGTATTCCTGCTGCAAGGTAATTTATTATTGGTGTCATCCACGTTTCTGTACTGGTTTGGATGACACAAATTTCCTTGTGCGGGACTGATGGTGCTTCGAGGAGTTCAATGCGGATGTCCTTTCCCAAGTGGGTGAAGGCTAGTGATGCAAGCTTGCTTAACGCATCCGCAGATTTGTTTTCGCTGCGCTTGACGTGTATGACTTTACAATCACTAAAATCACGCATAAGGGTTTTTGCCTGGGCGAGGTACAGGGCCATTGTGTCGTTCACAGCCGTGTACGTCCCATTTATTTGGTTGGCCACCAGCATGGAATCCACGTGGGCTTCCAAGTTTTTCACTCCCATCTTACGCGCAATTCTCAAACCGGCCAAGAATGCTTCATATTCGGCTTCGTTATTCGTACTTGGAAAATCCAGCCGAATAGCGTAAGTATATTCTTGGCCCGCTGGGTTGGTTAATTTTAACCCTGCGCCTGAACCCTCGTTACTGGCTGCTCCATCAGTGTAGAGTCGCCAGACATCATTGACGTCCTGTGCTGGGGAGGGTTGAGCCTCCTCCTGGCACTCTTTCTCCCGCTTCGCGGGGACTTCTGCAATAAAATCGGCCAAGACCTGGCCTTTTATGGCTGGTCTTGGCTTGTACTTAATTGCATATTCTCCCAATTCAATTGCCCATTTGGCTAGACGTCCCGATAATTCGGGTTTGCCTAGAACGTTTGAGAGTTTGAAGTTGGTGAGAATGGTGATTGGGTGGCCCTGGAAATATCGTCTTAACCTGCGTGAAGCGTGTATAAGTGCTAAGACTAATTTTTCGAGGGTAGAGTACCGGGTTTCTACGTCTGTTAGTACACGGCTAACATAATAGATTGGCATCTGGATGCCCTTTCGTTCTACTAGCAGGACTGCCCCGGTTGCTCTATCTGTTGCGGAAAGGTATAGGATTAACTCCTCTCCCGCTTGTGGTGCTGTAAGTGTTGGGGGTTCGATCAGGCGTGACCGAATCTCCTGAAAAGCTGCTTCCGCTTCTGGTGTCCAGCGGAAGTGCGTTTTCTTCAAGCAGTTTCTCAATGTTGACACGAAAGGAAACGACTTATCCGCATGGTTTGCCAAGAAGCGATTAAGTGCGACTAGTCGTCCATTCAGTGTATGAGCCTGTTTGATGGTGGTAGGTGATTCCATTTTAACAATGGCTTCGACCTTTTCAGGGTTCGCTCTGAAGCCATCTTTAGTAACAATGACTCCTAAGAACTTCCCTTCTTCCATCCCAAATGAACACTTGCTCGGGTTGAGCTTCATGTTTATCTTTCGGAGCGTGTTGAAAGTTTCTTCAATATCTTTCAACATCGCTTCTGGCTCGAGGCTTTTGATGACCAAATCATCCATATAGACTTCCAAGTTTCTCCCGATTTGGGCATGAAACTCTTTGTCCATTAGTCGTTGGTACGTGGACCCTGCATTCTTAAGTCCGAATGGCATCATTTTATAACAAAATGTACCATCGGGCGTCCGAAATGCGGTTTTGTCCTGGTCATCTATGGCCATGTGGATTTGGTGGTACCCCTTATATGCGTCCAAGAAGCATTTAAGGCGAAATGGTGCCAACGAATCCACCTTGAGATCAATTTCTGGTAACGGATAACAATCTTTGGGGCATGCTTTGTTCAAATCTTTGAAATCTATGCACATGCGCCATTGTTTGTCATTCTTCGGTACCATTACGGGATTTGCAACCCATGTTTGATATCTACTAACGCGTACGATGCCTGCGTCAAGGAGTTCCTTGACTTGGGTTCTACACGCGTTAGTTTGTTCAGGCCCCATTACTCTGCGCTTTTGTACGACTGGCGTAACAGCCGGATCGCACTTGAGCTTATGCTCCGCTTTACTTCAGGGTACACCAGTCATGTCAGCTGGTGCCCACGCAAAGATGTCAGCGTTTTTCTGCAGTAAGCGTTTGAGTAAGGTGCGGGTGGGATCAACGATTGTTGGTCCAATGGTAACGGCCTGGTCGGGGTATTTGCCATTGAAGGCCCACTTTTCCGGTTCAGTGATGGTTGGTTTAGCCTTTTTCGGTTTGGGTTTAGATGAGACGGATGCGATGCATACCTGGGGAATGCCAGAGATCATCGCTACACCCTCAGCTGTTGGCCATCCCATCATGCCGTGGACTGAAGATACCACGGCGTTGAATCTTGCCATCCCGTCTCTTCCGAATAGGATGTCGTACGTGTGGTGTGGCTTTTTCATCACGACAAAATCCACGTCTTCTGTGCGTGAATGATTCCCATCAGTAAGAGTAACGGGGAAAGATAGGATACCCAGGGGTGTTTCTGTACTGCCGTCAAACCCTTCCATTGAAGCATAGACCGTTTCCAAGCGTTCTTTGTCTTCATCATCCAGCTTATCAAAGAACTGCCTGTACATCACTGTCGACGAAGCGCCGTTGTCAGCAAGAGTGCGGGAAGTGATGTAGTGCCCCAGCTGGCTTCTGATGACAATGGGGCCTTCTTTGCTGGGGCCTCCTGGCACTCGCGGGAAGCGCACCTCAGCTTCCTTCCACGCGCATGGTTCTGTCACCCGTCTTTTTCTTCCTCTGACCTTGCCCTGAACCATGTTGATGCTGATGTCGACGGGCTTTCGTCCGTTACCTCTGTACCGGTTGTCATTCCTTCCTCCCTTCCTGATCGATGCCACGAGATGTGCAAGCCTTCCATCCTTGACAAATGTCTCAATAATATCCTTCAAGGATGTGCACTCTTCAGTACCATGACCCTTTGTCCCGTGGAAATCACAGGATTTGCTTTGATCCGCATTAGGTTTCTGCCGGATCGATGGGGCTTTGGGCCATGGCAATTTTTCCGTGGCAAATATCTCCGTGACGCTCTTCGTGAGTGGCGTCCACCGGTGTTTTCGGTTCGAAGGGTGTGTTGTCCCTTCCGCCAACAAGAGGGCGAGAGCTGGATGAGGTGTCAAAGTTTACCCTTGACTGCCAAATACCTAGCCTCCTCTTTTTGTTCTGCCGGGCGATCCGGACATTGTTCTCTCTTGTCCTCTGCTTGTAGAGGTGTGTACTCTGGGGAAGATCCCTTCCCAGTTGCTTTTCCGTCTCGGCAAAGCGCTTTGCCGCCGTCATGATGGCATCCCAAGTTGATGGCATGCCATCCTTACCCGTCAATGTGCGAATAAGTTCTGGGTATTCGGCGCCTTGGATGAAGGCGGCGCGAACCAGATCCTCACTTATGTTGCCGAGACTAAGCTTTTTGGAGTTGAAGCGAGTGATGAAGTCTAGTAAAGATTCATCCTCCTCTCTCACGCAGTTGAGGATCGTCCACTGCTCTTCAGTGTACTTCCTCTGTTGGCTGAAGTGCTGGCTGAACTTGTTCTGAAAGTCCGCCCAGTCATATATGTGGTGGATCGGTAAACGATCGAACCATGCCCTGGCCGCTCCGACCAGAGTCATCTGGAACATGTAGCACCACGTGGGTTCCGTCCAGTTGCTGACGGTAGCCCCCGCAATGAACCTGTTCAAATGGTCGTCTGGGTCGGATAGACCATCATAAGTGCCGATGTTGGACATTTGTTTGGCACTTCTCGGGGCGATTGCTTACGCAATGTCCCTTGCGAATTTTGACTTTCCTGCATTTGTAGCAGTTGGTCTAAAGGTTTTGGAGAAGTCACGCGGGTTTCTCTCCGCGATTGGTTTAAAAGCTTCCCCAAAATTCCTTTTTGGTTGGACGTCCGTTTCCTTACGCTTCCCTTTCGCCTTATGGCGAGGGTTCGCGTCGGTATCGGACTCCAACTCGTCGTCTGA
Organism: Bidens hawaiensis; assembly: GCF_021521415.1. Classification (NCBI taxonomy): domain Eukaryota; kingdom Viridiplantae; phylum Streptophyta; class Magnoliopsida; order Asterales; family Asteraceae; genus Bidens; species Bidens hawaiensis. Next base: position 57,596 of record NW_027506523.1, read on the forward strand.
GTACTCGCAGTCACTGCTCATATTGAGGTGTTGGCGAGTACTGGCGAATTCGTCAGCCTGTTGAACTGAACGCAAGCGTTCATCCAATTCGGCTTGGAATTCTCTTTGCCGTGCTTCGGCCCACGCCTTCACTTGATCTAGTGTTTGGCGAGGGACCTTCGTTCGTTTTTCCAGTTGGGTATCGGTGAACCCCAATGGAATATTTACTCCACTTGCCCCGGCTTGGGTAGTGTTCGTAAGTATTGTATAACCGCCGGTGTTCCCCCCAGTTGCTGGGGTTGTTACCGGGGTTTCTTGGTCGGTTACAGGCCTTTGGACCGGAGTAACGTTAACCATTTCTTCAGAAATTGTGAAAAAACTAAAATAGTTCTAGCTTTTATGCACGGATGGCGCCAATGAAGAAACACTAAGTGACCCGGTACAGATTATAGATAATCTGGGGGTTAAGTAATGTTTCCCACGAATGAGATCTAGTTGAGAAGGCTGTTCTTCAAGAGACCTGCAAAACAAACACCGTAAGCTCGTCACTGAGAAGGGGGGGTTCCTCCTTGTGACCACCCTCCGGCGTGAGAATCAGACTAGGTTGCTCTGAATATAAGTGTATATTAAGAGATTGCTAGATAACTGGATAGCAGATGATCTTACCATTCCAAGATGTTGGAGTATTTATAGCCGAAGGTAGGTTTCCCAGAAGGTACAGCCGGCTGAATAGTATTCCTGTTCAACCAACAGTGGACTATGCACCGGCCATACTGGTTGGTGGGTAGGTTACGGCCAACAGTAACAAAGTCGGCTGCACTATTCCACCAACTGTAGATTATGCACGTCCCACCTACTGTGGATTGTACGCAGGCCATGCTGGTTGGTGAATAGGTTACGGCCAACAGTAACACTATTCCACCAACTGTAGGCTACGCATGCCCCACAGTAAGGGTTGGTGAGTAGGCAGCGGCTAATAGTGACAAACAGTACTAGAGGGTGCTCCTCCTCGCACTGTTGTCGGTAAGCTGTCACCCTGTGAAGAGGTAGGTCCCAGCAGAGACCAGTTGGTCCCGCAAGACTCACCTTGAACAGGGACGTCTGCGCAAAGGCCATCTGCTCCCGCAGGACCCACCATGCTCATAGAATCCGAATTCAGATTCGGATATTGAAATATTGCTTTATATGATAGGAAAAAGGTATTACTACATGATAAGGAAAAACTTTTGATTCCAAATGCAAACACCCTAAAAACTTTCAAACCATGTCTTTTTTTATTAAGAAGTACCTAACCAGTGTCTTTGAACAGCCCATATAGTCAGGACATCCCCTATAGTCTACTAAAAAATAATATATCTTATAATCTATAAAAAACTGAAATATAGATAAGTTATTCTATGGAAATTGAAGAAACACGGATCTACTCCTCTTAACGGGTCCTAGATCCAATGAATCTACAGGGTAAGATACGATAACAACCAACATGATATGAGCACAACTTCCCAAAGCCCAGTGACCAGAACCTGCAAAACAGACACCGTGAGCTGGTTACGGGAAGGACAAGAGGGGGGTCTTTCCGTAACCATCCTCCGGCATGAGAATAAGTACAGTTCTGATAGAGAGAGAGAGTACTTAAGTATTTAGAGTAGATAGTTGGGAGTGAATGAATACCTCATGGGGATTAAGAGGGTATTTATAGCCGAAGAGTGTGGGAATGTAATTAGACCAGCTGTCCCCTTCTAGAATATACTCTCGTAGAAATGTATTTGATATACCTGCCATACAACTAATTTTTTGTTCACATCAATATTCATTCTTAATAAATGAGTTGCGTGAAAGTGACTTCGGGTCAAGAGGGGTTTTTAAAACACTTAAAATCAATTTTCTTACCTTTATCTTTATTGCTAAATGACCATATAACAATCTAAAATTTGCTACTAATTTTGTTAATATTTCCTTTACGTTACAAAATTATTTCACATATGCGGTTGTAAAAAATATTGTATGCAATCTATCTATTCAATCGTTTGGGATAATTTCGGTTTTGTTATTAACTATATTTATTCATTTTTTATTGTCTTAAGCCATGCCAAAGGAGGGAATAAATTATGCCTTTTTTTCATATATGAAGCTACCTTGCATATGGAACCTACTGCAGGTATCATATTAATTCTTTCATACAGTTGCTACAATTACTTTAATCGCATATTTGTATTTATTAAATGTTATTCAATTTCATTTTTATTATTTTAACTTTATACTATTATAAAAAATAATGAAATATATTGTTTTAAATGTTGAAACGGTTTTTGTTTATATTATTAATTATTGAAATCCAATTTACACAATGATAAATTTTAATAATAATAATAATATTATTATTACTATTATTATTATTTCAATAATAATATAATAATAATAATAATAATAATAATAATAGTAATAATAATAATAATAAAGAATGAAATAATAAATTCTACAATATGTTATAATCTTTACTTTGAAAAGGTGACGTAAAGTTTTAAAAGCTTATTTTGAACTTAAAAATAAATTATAAATTTAAAAATAAAAGTAGTAACTGTACAATCTGAAATATGATTACATTTTTTTAATAAAAAATTCATATTCCATTTTTTTAATTAAAAATTTTAACAGAAAGTCATGTTAATTTAAATTTTAAATAGATTTGCTTAAATACTTTAAAGTCGGTTAACTCCTTTCTAAAAACCGGGGTAAAATTTCTTATATATTAGTTACATTTTTAAGGAATTGTTAACAACATTTTTATTAAAGTTTAATGATATTAATGTTTTATACTTTTAGTTTGTTATTTCTTTTAACAAACTACTAAAATCAAGAACGAATTTTAAAATTTTGAATTTTTTACCTAATCGATATAATTTCAAAATTTGAATTCTAAAACTCCATGTTATATATATATATATATTAATTTGAAAGTTAAAGGGGTCTCACAAAATCTGTTGTTCTACCCATTGCCTTTCTCATGTATATAGTACAACCCCTAGGCCTTTTATTCTCTCTCTCATGGAACCAACATTTGTTTATCTGAGCATCGTCTTCTCTTCACCCCCTCTCCAACGATTGTCGACCCCTGTCAAACGGCGATGGATCTACAAATCTCTATTTGAGTCTGTTGATTTCCGTCTATGGCGTAGCCGGCTTTGAATCAGGTCGTCCATGGCGACGGGTGAATTGTATCTGTAGCCTTTCTTAGAAGAAGATATTTTCTTTTGAGTTTTTTTGTTTGTTGTTGTTTTGGGTTTTGATTTGCGTGTTGTAGTGAATTAATGGTCGTGTGATTGAAAAACACACCAATACAATGTTACAATGGTTGTGATGAAAAAAAAAACCATGGGTTGGAGTATGTGGATTTGCGATATTCGATTACAGACTATTGATGTTTGGACATGTAACATAATGAATCGATAAGACATACCAACAACTGTCAATTGCTTGCCCGCGTCGCGAAGCGCGGGTAAACCTCCTGGTTATCTTCAATTACCATTTTTATTTTTATTTCAAAATTTTCAACTAACCTATTTATTAACATGATTGTATAATTTGATATTTTACAATTCTCCATTTTCATTCTTTCATGCTCTGAAGAACTTACCATCAAAATATCATTATGTCTTTGAAGAAACGTGGATCTACTCACTGGTAGCAGATCTACTTTCCTCGGGTGTGATTAAACTATTTCACCGATGGTTCTTCTGGATCCGAGTTCTTCCACCTACAAAATGAACAGCGCCGTTACTTACCCCTCAGAAAGGGACAGAGGGGTCCTCTTTGGGGTAACCCTCCGGCGTGAGAATCAGTATCTTTTGGAGAAGATAATAATGTTGTATGTAAGTGAATCTCAAGAGTATTGCTGAATCGCTGAATACTCTTGATTTGTGTGACAGTGTGTTTTCTCTGTAACTGACTGTGAGTGAATATAATTCAATATGATTGAATGTGATATCACTGCTTGTAACTGTCAATGATTGAGTGTGAATGAATGTCTCATCAAAGTGGAGTTGATGCTGTATTTATAGTGCTAGGGTTTCCACTGGTTGGGCTCAGCCTCGTTGGCCTCCTCCAATCGCACTGCGCCATGTGTCCTCTGGGACACCTGGCGCTTTCTCGTTGGTTGTAATTATGTGGTAGCACATGTGTCATGCTGAGTTGTCGACCTTTCATTTGGCAGCTGTCAATATCAGCATATTCTTACTCCTTAAAAAGATGCCTTCTAGAAGATTGTCTGACGTGCACAATCAAGGTTGCCCTAATCCTGACTTGAATAAGGACGAGGTTGATTATGTGCACGTGTGATATGCGCCCATCCTGAGGATGCGCGAAGTCTTCTTTTTATTCTCACGCGCAGATATTTCATGCGCAGGTGTGATATGCACGAGCGTGTGATATGCGCCGCGCGATAGTGCGCCGCGCGCATATGCGACGCGCGAGCATATGTGATGTGCAAGAGCATGTGATATGCGCCGCGCGTTGATGCGCCGCGCGCATATGTGATGCGCGAGCATATGATGCCTGAGCATGTTTTGTATGCGCCATGCGCCTAGGTTTTGGCATTGTGCCTTCATAATGTCTTTATCTTGTGGGTTGACCCGCCTTGCTTGGTGTTGAGGCGGGTACATACCTCTTCAAGCCCCCCCAGTCTAATGTGTGTCTTATCTCGCGCGAGCGTGGTAAGATAGATATTAGACTCACTGAATTGTCCTTTTATAGGGGGTTTTGTCGTTTTCTTGGTTGTTTCCGTCATCGCGCGAAGTTCTATCCACTTTGTTGAAAACCAAAGGTCCAAACACGTGGTTGGTTGGTGGTGACGTGCGCCGTAAACGTGTCAGAGGTTTCGTGTGCTCGAGGTGCTACAGTTGCCTTTCACGTCCCCTCACAGCTGTCCTGAACACGTGTTGCACTCGCATTGGTTAGTACCTGCGATTGGGGGCGCGTCACTGTGGCGTGGCAGGTCGGTTACAATTTTATGTCCCCTCACACAGCTGTTAGGGACACGTGTCACTCCTTCGTTGGCTTGCACCTGCGAGTGGGGGCGCGTGGAATCCGATCAGCTGCCACTTTTCTCTCTCCTGGTCCTATAAAAGCAGGCCCTTAGGAAATTTTTATGCTCATCTTTATTGTTGTTCAAATTCGAATTCCTGCTTTCACATTCTGATTTGAGTGTTTACATCGATTCGAATCCTCGATTATCGGCTATTACAGTTGTATGTCTGATAGTTCATACTCGTCTAGCCCTTCAATCACCTCCGTTGCCTCTCGAAGACGCCGTGTGAAATCTGTGGTGATGTCGACATTGAAGCAAAAGGGGAAGGGGAAGAAGGTTGTTGAAACCACATCGGAGGAAGTAGGGAGGACCAAGGCCACCAAAAGGTGGAATGAAATCCCCTGCAAATTGAAGCAGGCGGATCTCGACAACCTCATCACCTCTCAGGGGTTTCCCACCCTGTTTGGCTGCATGTTGCCTAGGTCCGGGCAAACGGCGGCGAACCCGCCTGCCGGCTATATATCCCTATATAGCCACTTTTTCACCCACTGCAACCTTCGTCTCCCGATGACAAGGTTTGTGGGTGCGCTGTTGAAGTTCTATGGGATTCACATATCCCAAGTCCATCCGTTTGGACTCGTGCGCGTGACTCACTTTGAGTTCATGTGCAAATCCCAGCGCGAGGAACCTACTCCTCGGCGCTTTCAATATTTTTATAAGGCCAAGATCCAAGACAATTGGATCTCTTTTATTCCTCGCAGTCAGAAGGTGAAGTGCTCCACTGTTTCATTCAAGAGCCTTCATGACTGGTCAGAGAGGTTTTTTTACATTAAGGCCGGTGTGATCCCCATCCGTATGACTATGCGCTCTATCACTTCTGCGCCTGCGGATGAGGGTGTCCTCAAGAACCCAACTGGCGCATGGGTTAAGAAACTGACCGCCGAACCATCCCCCGCGAAGAAAATTTGCGAGGAGGCGCTGGTTGGGGTCGGCATGAGCAGGCTCTGGGCCGACAGCGCGCTTGAGCCCGTTATCCAAGTCGACGGGTTGTGTAAGTTTTTTTTTTTTTTTTTTTTTTTTTTTTTTTTTTTTTTTGTTGCGCGAACATCCTTCTTTTGCTGATATCATTTAACTTGTCTTTGCGCAGTCACCAAGGATTACATCCTTGCCGCTTATGATGAACATGTGGAGGGCGGCTCCGTCGAACTTGGCATTGGGGAGGTTGGTTTCCCGGATCGCTTCGATGACATGTTCATCCCAGTGGATCTGGATTTTGACTTTGACGGTGACGCGCCTGGTAAGCCTTCGCACTCTTGCTCATTCCTCTAGAATACCCAAGCTTATTAACAGTTCTGTCGCTTGTTTTTGTAGATGCGCTTGAAAACTACGAGCTAGAGCTCGCGGAAGAGGAGGAGGAGGAAGAGGAGGTGCCTCTACTAAAGCGCAAAGCTAAGGGGAAATCTGGCGCAGGGGCCAGTAAGAAACAAAGGAAAGATGACACCCCTGTCGCTCATCCCCATGCTCAAACAAAGGGACCAAAGGAAACCCAGGTGTTTACCACCTACGTCCCTTTATCTTCCCTCCCTGTGAAAGTGGGCAGGCCTCCTGTCCACTTGAGGTATGGTGCCGTCGCCTCCTCCGTTCGTGCTGCTGAAGAGAGAAGCCGCGCCGCGCCTGCAACAGGTATACTTTGCTTATCTTCATCTGACTGAGTTATTATTAAACCGTTGGTTATTTGAATGATTGCAGAGCCGGCGACGGTAACAGATCAGCCGCAGGCGCCACAAGGTGCTACGGCTGCGCCGGGGACTCCATCGAAGTCCCCTGTTCTACCCTCTGAAAAGGGTAGAATGAATTTTATGGCGATGTTCGACGCGCGAACAGAGTTGCGCCAAGGTAAGTGTTGCACATTTGTCTTCTGAATTTTTCCTTTTGGACTTAGTCATAAACCATTCCTTGTTTATTTGTTCATAGGAGTTGTAGCTGGTACAACAGTTGCTGATGATACTCCTGGCGCAGCTTCCGGCGCCGCTGGTTCTGGTCCTGCTCCTGCTAGTGCTGAGTCTCCCCTTATTGGGATTACCAAGGAGCAGGAGACGGTGTTGCGCGCCGAACTGGCGGCGTCGAGACCTCCTTCGCCTCCTCCTGCACGTAGCCCTCCCCGCGAGGCTGGTTTGGAGCCTTCCAGGTCGCAGCAGAAGAGGCCTGTTGAAGAAGACGAGGAGGACGAGGGGGTTCAAGGTGAAGACTCCTTAGGAGATCGCGCCAGCCCTGCGATGCCGCAAGTGTTTGCAGCGCAGACCTCTGGTGGGGCTGGCGCAGACATTCCTGCTTCATCCCCGCAGGTATGTATCGATTTGTTAGTCCGCTGCGCGTATCTCCATATAAGATTGTTTTATGACTTAGAACTTTTCTTGTGTTTTTGCAGGAAGGTGACCACGTTTACCGCCCGAGATGGTCATGCCGTGCCTTTCAATCCATGGGCGTATGCGAGGACTTCTGGGCTCATGCCGTGCCTCCTACTGAAAGGAGGTATCAAGAGGAGCGCACTCGCGCGGACTTGCTGAACGACCATGTTTTCGCTGGGTCGGCTTTTTTCGCTGCTTCCCAAGAGCTTCGTCGTGATTATATTAAAGTACGCGACGCTCTTGTGGAAACCCAGCGAGAGGCTAAGGTGGCCGCCTGGAACCTGTCTGATGCTCGCGCGCGAGCTGAGAAACTCCAGGCGGAGCTCAGTGAAAACCGAGCAAGTGCCAACACCGCATACATCAAGCGCGGGCATGTGCTCCAAGCTGCGCGGGAGAAGCAGCAGTTAGCGGAGGCCGAAGTTGCCAAGTACGCGCGCAGAGTGCGTGTCTTGGAACAGCAGGCCGAGGCGCGTGACCAAGCTATCATCCAGAGTATTACTGAGAAATCATCTCTGGAGAGCGAGGTTGCGCGCCTGAAAAGGGATTTGGCGGCCGCGCAGGCCGATAGAGATGAGGCCTTGGCCACGGCGGCGTCTAGCCAGGAAGCACTTGGTGCTGCGCAGGCGGAGAAAGAAAAAATTTTGGCGGCAGCAGCGTCTGACAAGGAGGAACTAAAAAAGGCTAAGGAAGCTGTTGAGTTATTAAACTCTCAGGTTCCTGCCCTCGAGACGTCTGTTGCTGGCCTCGCGCAGGATCGCCAATGGCTGGTGTCACAGGGCATGGCTCGCTGCGCTTTGGCGATGAAATATTCCGCCGAGTTTCAAGCCCTTGTGATGGACTGCAATGCCGCCGCGCGCTTGGTTGGCCGAGCTGAAGGGTTTACGGATGGGTATGAGTATGGCATGTTGAGGAAGAACCCATCCGAGTACCCTTACAAGAGCGATGCGGCCTGCGCGGACATGGCCACGGTGGGGGAAAAGTATATGAATACTCCCATCCCCATCCTTATGCAGGTACCTTGATCCTAATGAGTTTTACTTTACTAACTTTTCTAAGTGTTTTGTACTCATTACTTTTCTAATGATTTACAGATAGCTGCGCTTGCTGACCAGCCCGACCTCGGCGCATTAAAGAAGTTGCTTGATGATTGCGAGAGGGCTGGTGGCGATGATGGTGGCGCGGGGGATGTTGCCCCTGCCAGCGGCTCTGGCGCGGCGAAAGAATCTGCTCGTGACACCGTTGTGATCGAAGACTCCAATGAGGAGGAAGAACTTGACTATGGTCAGTTCGGAGATGAAGAGCAGACCGCGCCAGATGCTGCGCGAGATGATGAGGATGATGAAGCGGCCGACGTCGACGTGGAGACTTGAGAAGCCCTTCATCAAATTTTGTGTATTTATCTTTTATACTTGTAGTTTGTAACTCATCATACTTGTAAATTTCGATCCAATGAAATGAAACTTGTTATCTCCTTTTCGTATCTTGCGCATTTCCATTCATCTCTTCATGTTTGGTTGTATAGATATAAGATATGCTTGAACGTTAAAATAAGAACAAGGTTGTAAGGAAATTATTCACTTAACCTCTGTTCTATTTTGTTTGTGGCTCTCGCAGTATGTTGCTCATGCTGACATGCGCGCTAATTTTTCGTTATTTCTTTTTCGCGCGTTGGAGTCACGCGGTATGGAAGTATGAGTTTAGCCATTACATGTCAGCTTGTGTTACTCAGATATCCACTATGGTTCCGCGCGCGGCCTCGACCTGAGACCTTAACATGATATGGCATGTACTTTGCCTTAGTTTTGTTTAAGGATTTTTATGATCAGGCTGCGCGGGGTGTAAGATGGATGTATGTGAGTGTTTTGAGCTAAGGCTCTTTGTTTTGGGCTAAGGCCCTGACGATTTTAGAGTTAAGACTCATTAACGTGTTTGAGCTAAGGCTCGTAATTTTGGGCTAAGGCCCTGACGTTTTAGAGTTAAGACTCGTTAACGCGTTTGAGCTAAGGCTCGTAATTTTGGGCTAAGGCCCTGACGTTTTAGAGTTAAGACTCGTTAACGCGTTTGAGCTAAGGCTCGCGCATGTATGTTTTACTTCGCTTTATTTTGTTTTGAAGTCAATATAATGTTGTCATATTGTTCCAATTTAATAAAGGAAGTGTGAAACATGTATGCAAAGGTAATAGAACCAATATTGAAAGATAGCGCGAATCAGCATTCATGATGGCTTAAAAGCCTTGATTACAAATTTGAACTTTTTACATGAAGCATTTTCTAAGTTGTGCCGCGTTCCACGCGCGCGGTATCTTTTTTCCGTTCAAATCTTTTAAAGCGTACGCGCCTTTCCCCAGATCTTCTGAAATTTGATAAGGTCCCTCCCAATTGGGGGACATTTTTCCTGGGGGTATTGCGCGACTAGCTTCATTGTTTCGAAGGACAAAATCATTTTTCTTGAAGTGGCACTCTTTAACGCGCTGATTATAATATTTTTCCAGCTTTTTCTTGTATCTGGCCTCAGTAATGATAGCCGCTTCTCTGCGCCCTTCAAGCAAGTTAAGGTCCAATCTTCTTTCGCGGTCGTTATCAGTTTTGCTCATCATGAGTACCCTATGGGATGGGCATCCAATTTCCGCTGGGATCATAGCCTCTGTCCCATAGGTTAGGCTGAACGGGGATTCGCCATTGCTAGTTTTGCTTAATGTCCTGTGCGCCCACAAGACATTAGGTAACTCTTCGACCCAAGAATGGGATTCTCCCTCCAATCTTTTCTTCAGCCCATTTAGTAAACTTTGATTCGCGCGCTCCACTTGGCCATTCCCTTGAGGATGGTAAACGGACGTGAAGATTTGGTTGATGTGCAATTCTTTGAGCCAGCTTGACATCTTCCTGTCAGTGAATTGTTTGCCATTGTCGCTCACAATTTCCATAGGAAGGCCAAAACGGCAAATGATGTGGCTCCAGATAAATTGCTTCATCGCCTCAGCTGTGATTTTTGCTAGTGGCTTGGCTTCAACCCATTTTGTGAAATAGTCTATCGCCACTACCAAAAATTTCACTCGCCCTTGCGCTTGCGGCAGGGGCCCCACAATATCAATGGCCCATTTGTGGAAAGGCCATGCTGAGGTGACTGGAATCAAGTTGTTTTTTGGACGCATGGTGTTTGGCGCGTAGCTCTGACATGCCTTGCATTTTTGGATTTCTTTTAGCGCATCCAAGTACATGCCTGGCCAATAGTAGCCTGAGCTCATCGCCTTGGCAACCACCATGCGCGGACCAGCGTGAATTCCACAGATTCCTTCATGAATCTCCCTAATCACATAGCTTGCTTCTTCAGCATCCAGGCATTTCATGAGCGGTCCAAGATAAGAGCGCCGATACACTATACCATCAAGTAGTTCATAGTTCTGCGCCTTGTGTCTTATCTTTCTCGCCTGTGCGCGATCATCCGGTAACTTCCCCTCTTTCAGGAATTCCATTATTGGAGTTATCCAGGATGAAGGAGTTGTATGAATTACCAGGACCGATTGCGTTTGCACTGACGGGCTGCTCATTATTTCCACCCTGACATCTTTGCCAAAGTGATCAAAATTAGTTGACGCCATTTTACTCAACGCGTCTGCGGACTTGTTTTCGCTTCGCGAGATGTGTATGATTCTGAAGAAGTCAAACTGCTCAACGAGCTTTTTTGCCTGCTCTAGATACAGAGGCATTGTGTTCTCCTTGGCGTCATATAGGCCGTTGACCTGAGCAGCTACCAAGTAAGAATCAACATGCGCCTCTAGTCTTTTAACCCCAAACTTGCGCGCGATGCGCAGTCCAGCCAGCAGGGCTTCATACTCAGCCTCATTGTTGGTACTCTTGAAGTCCAACCTGATAGCATAAGTATATTCATGATTATCAGGGTCCACCAGTTTGAGACCTGCGCCAGACCCTTCGCTGTTGGAGGCTCCATCAGTGAATAGCCTCCAAACATCTTCTTCATCATTTGCTCGCGGAGGGTCTACCTCGCGCTGAGCTTCTTCAATCTTTCCCTCTGGGATTTCCGTGATGAAATCCGCCAAAACTTGACCCTTTATTGCTGGACGAGGCTTATAAGTGATCGTGTGTTCACCTAATTCCAGCGCCCACTTTGTCAGCCTTCCGGAGAGCGCGGGACGTCGCAAGACTTGCTGGATGTTGTAACCAGTCAGTACTTCAATAGGATGACCATTGAAGTATCTATGGAGCTTGCGCGACGCGTGTGTTAGCGACAATACTAACTTTTCCATGATGGAATAGCGCGTCTCAGGGTCTGTGAGCACCCGACTCACATAGTATATCGGCGTTTGTATCCCCTTGCGATCCACCAATAATACTGCGCCGATCGCGCGGTCTCCAGCTGACAGGTACAATGTAAGGGTTTCGCCAGGAAGTGGAGCTGTGAGCGCTGGCAATTTAATGAGACATTCTTTTATCTCAGTGAAAGCTTGCTCAGCCTCAGGCGTCCACTTGAATTGGCTCTTCTTCAAACAGTTCCTCAAGGTGTTAACGAATGGAGTAGATTTGCTGGCGTGGTTAGCTAGGAACCTGTTGATTGACACCAATCTACCATTCAGCTTCTGAACCTCTTTCATGGTGGCTGGTGAAGGCATGTCAAGGATGGCTTCCACCTTCTCAGGATTCACCTTGAAACCATCCTTAGTGACCATTACACCAAGAAATTTCCCCTCTTCCGCGCCGAAAGTACATTTGCTCGGGTTGAGCTTCATGTTAACTTCCGTTAGGCGCTGAAAAGTTTCCTCGATGTCGTTGAGCATTTGTCTCTCCTCCCTGCTCTTGATCACCAAATCATCAACGTAGACTTCTAGATTCCTTCCGATTTGTTCATTGAAAACAGAATCCATAAGTCTCTGATAGGTGGCGCCCGCATTCTTTAAACCAAAGGGCATTTTTGTGTAACAAAAAACACCCTTGTCGGTTCTGAAGGCCGTCTTGTCTTCATCCTGTGGTGCCATTTGAATCTGGTGATAGCCTTTGTAGGCATCTAGGAAACATTTGAGCTTGAATGGCGCCACGGAGTCCACCTTTGCGTCGATGTTTGGTAGTGGGTAACAGTCTTTCGGACATGCTTTGTTGAGGTCCTTGAAGTCAATACACATCCTCCATGACCCGTTGCTTTTCTTTACCATCACAGGATTGGCTACCCACGTCTGGTATCGGATCGGGCGGATAATGTTTGCGCGCAACAAGTCCTCAACTTGCTCATTCATGGCCTTCGCCTTTTCATCCCCCATGATTCTCTTCTTCTGAGCAATTGGCTCCACCGACTTGAACGTGTTAAGAGAGTGTTGCGCCAAGTCTCGCGGGACCCCAGTCATATCGGAGTGTTGCCACGCGAAGACCGACATGTATTTTGTGAGCAACCTTTTCACTCTCAATCTCGTGTCGTCTGAAATGGTAGCGCCAATTGTGACCGTTTGGTCAGGGAATTTTGGGTTTAAAATCCACTTCTCTGGCGCATTGTCCGCCGTTGGAAGTTTCATTCTCCCTTCCCGCGGCGTGGTTGTCACTGCGCACAAATGATCGCGGTAAACAAATGCTACGCCTGTTGGTGTAGGGATCCCCAATGCGCCGTGCGCTGGCGATGGTACAGCATTAAATTGGGCAATTGTTCCCCTACCCAGGATCATATTGTGGCATGACGTGGTGGGCAAGACCAAGAAGTTGACAACTTCGGCTCGCTTGTGCTCATCATCCCCCATAGTTAGTTCAAACTGAATCTGGCCTAGGGGATGTATGATTTCATTTGAGACACCACAGATTGGTGCGTTCACAATTTCGAGCCGAGCTTGGTCTGCCGGGTCTAACTTTCTGAAACACTGCTCATACATAATGTCAGATTCGCTTCCAGTGTCCACCAGGACCTTTGACACTTCGTAATGAGCAATGTGTGTGGTAATGACGAGAGGACTGCTTATTGAAGGGCCTCCCCTGATTCTTGGGAAGATGACTTGCTGCTCGCGCCAATCTCCGTGAATTTGCGCGCTTCTCTTTCTTGACGTCTGCCCTTGTCGTCCCCCCTCAGCCACACAGATTCTTTTGTACTTCTTGCTGGCAGAGGCTCCCTCCGGTTGCTCATCTTCTATTCTTTGGTTTTTTACCAAGTGAGCCAGCCTGCCAGACTTTACATCCTTCTCGATCGCATCCTTTAAATGATGGCATGCGTCGGTGTTGTGGCCCGGGGACCTGTGAAATTCACAATATTTACCACTGTTTTGCGGCCCCTTGTAGTGTAGTTGCTTGGGAGGCTTGAATTGGACATTCTCAGTACTTAACACCTGTGAAGGTGTTTTAGTGAGGGGAGTCCATATTCTTGGCAGAGGTCTGCTAGGATCTCTGCCGCCCTCCCTCTTGTCACCCTCCCCGTGTTTACGAGCATCCTTTTGGGGCTGGGGTGAGCTTGGTTGCGCTTGTTTTTCCGCGGAAGAAAAACTTGTTGGCTGCAACCTGGACCATACAGAGTTCTGTTTGGCCCTCTTCTCTTTGCTGCGCGGTGATTCAGCCTGATGCGCTCTTTCTCTTGCCCTATCTTGGGCAATCTGTTTCTCATTTCTCGCGAAAACTCGCGATGCCTCCATTAACTTGGCCCACGTGGTGGGCATACCATCTTTGCTTACGAGAGCTCGTCGTAACTGATCACTGCGCGCGCCTTGTATAAAGGCCACGCGCAGGAGCTGCTCAGTTATGCCCCCGATTGCCAGGGACTCCTGATTGAAACGAGTGATGTAATCTTCAATCGTTTCATCATTCCTGCGGATGCAGTGCATGATGTCATCAGGATCGCGCGTGTGCCTGCGCTGCTGTACGAAGTGGGCCTGGAACTTTTCTAGTAGTTCCTCGAACCCATCAATTTGCCCTGTCGGCAAGCTCTCGAACCATACTCGCGCTGCGCCTGTGAGGCAGCGGGCAAACATATGACACCATGTTGGCATCGTCCAGCTCTCTAGGTTTCCCGTGTTATAGAAACCTTGCAAAAAGTCATCTGGATCTGTCGTGCCATCATATTTCCCCAGACCACTTGGCATCTTGGTCTTGTGCTGGATGGGAGCCTGCGCGATGCGCGCAGTAAACTTTGAGTGTTTTACCAGGATGGCTGGTCTGTAGGGTGTGGTTACGTCCACTTGCCCTCTGACCGGTGGGCTGTATGGCATGTGCAGATCCGGATCTGCTCTGGCTCCTGGCGCCATGTTCACAGGCGCGCGGAGCTGCGAGCCTCCTGCATGAGTATCCCTTGTCTTTCTCATGCTATGCACCTCTTCATCACTGAACTCTGTGTGTGCAGTGTGAACAGAATGCCCTTCTTCCGGCGCGCGCGGCCTTTTTGTGGGCTGCTTCTCCATCGCTTGCCTTTGTGTTTGGTCGGCTAGCTTCTTCTGTTTGATCATTTCAGTGTACTTTTCCATCAGACGCCGCTGCTCATTTATGAGCCATTCATTCGGATCGTCTGCTTCATCTTCTGGACCCATTGGTCCCTTCAGCTTCGCGCCGGCCATATTTTGTAACGTGTGATCGTCTGGAGGAGTTTCAGTCTGGCCGTGAGGGGTTGTGACGAAGGGACGGTTGCTGGTGGTACGCGTAGAATCACGCGGAACCCTCAGAACCTGCTGTCCGTCGTTAACACCCTCACGTTCAATATCCTCCAGAGCTTGATCAACGTTACGAACTCCAGAAACCATGGTGATTGAATTTTTTAGATCTGGATGAGATCTGATTGCCGTTTGTAACAGTGGATGGCGCCAATGAAGAAACGTGGATCTACTCACTGGTAGCAGATCTACTTTCCTCGGGTGTGATTAAACTATTTCACCGATGGTTCTTCTGGATCCGAGTTCTTCCACCTACAAAATGAACAGCGCCGTTACTTACCCCTCAGAAAGGGACAGAGGGGTCCTCTTTGGGGTAACCCTCCGGCGTGAGAATCAGTATCTTTTGGAGAAGATAATAATGTTGTATGTAAGTGAATCTCAAGAGTATTGCTGAATCGCTGAATACTCTTGATTTGTGTGACAGTGTGTTTTCTCTGTAACTGACTGTGAGTGAATATAATTCAATATGATTGAATGTGATATCACTGCTTGTAACTGTCAATGATTGAGTGTGAATGAATGTCTCATCAAAGTGGAGTTGATGCTGTATTTATAGTGCTAGGGTTTCCACTGGTTGGGCTCAGCCTCGTTGGCCTCCTCCAATCGCACTGCGCCATGTGTCCTCTGGGACACCTGGCGCTTTCTCGTTGGTTGTAATTATGTGGTAGCACATGTGTCATGCTGAGTTGTCGACCTTTCATTTGGCAGCTGTCAATATCAGCATATTCTTACTCCTTAAAAAGATGCCTTCTAGAAGATTGTCTGACGTGCACAATCAAGGTTGCCCTAATCCTGACTTGAATAAGGACGAGGTTGATTATGTGCACGTGTGATATGCGCCCATCCTGAGGATGCGCGAAGTCTTCTTTTTATTCTCACGCGCAGATATTTCATGCGCAGGTGTGATATGCACGAGCGTGTGATATGCGCCGCGCGATAGTGCGCCGCGCGCATATGCGACGCGCGAGCATATGTGATGTGCAAGAGCATGTGATATGCGCCGCGCGTTGATGCGCCGCGCGCATATGTGATGCGCGAGCATATGATGCCTGAGCATGTTTTGTATGCGCCATGCGCCTAGGTTTTGGCATTGTGCCTTCATAATGTCTTTATCTTGTGGGTTGACCCGCCTTGCTTGGTGTTGAGGCGGGTACATACCTTTTCAGTCTTCTTCAAAAGCCGTTGTTAATTCATCCCAAAATAACTGGTCAGTTTTTTTGTCAATTTAATCTTCAATCATTTCTTTCATATTCATAATATTTGTTCATCATAATTATCAACTGTTGAATAATATTCTAAATCTGTATTATTTCCAGTAAAAAAATTTAAATCATATTCATATGTAAATTATAAAAGCTCAACATATTGTTGTTTATCATAATTATCAACTGTTGAATAATATTATAAATCTATATTATTTTCAGCTTGCTGGGTGATAACAAAATAACATATTTTAGTGAACTTAACAATTCAAAAGACTATTCGACTATTAAAGTGAGAATCATTAGGTTTTGAGAAAATAGAGACCCCAAGCCCCCACATGACTTATGGACCATGAAAATGGTATTGGTAATTGATTGATGAAAAGGTACTTTACACATCTTATTATTCACTTATTATTATGTTATATTATAAACTAGCTTATATGCCCATGTGACACACATATTGAAAAAATTATATTGTTAAAACATAATATATATAATCTATGAAATTTTATAAAACAAATAAACATGTAACCACGTACATTTATTTGTAATCTTGACAAAACATAGAACAAACGACCAAACAAAATAAGATGATAAGTAATAACTTGTAGATAATGTGAATAAGCAACAAACAACATTTACTCACCCAAAAACGTAGATACTACATATTTTTGACGACATTAAATCATAGATGGTCTAACCATACATGCTACAAAACAATAAAATAAATGTGACATCCACTAATAACAAATCCAAAACAAATTGTAGAAAAGGTGATTTAGGCTAACCTAACTTGGTCCATTACAGTTGTATAAAAACGTTATTAGTTAGCGACCATTAATTTGTTGGCCAACACACTCATTTTGCCACTTAAAAGAGCAGCAAATACAATATATCTTGGCTCACAGTCACTGGACTAAGAATCTTATAGGCAAACTGATTCTTGAGGAGCTGTTTGTAAAAAATACTCGTCTCTTATCAGGTTTTTAAATAATACTTATTACAAGCTATTATATGACAAAATATTATAACTTAACTTAAATTTTCACCCTAAACACTTATTATATGACTAAAAATTAACAATTATAAAATTAATTATTTAAACTATATTAGACATTTCAACAAGTAGCATACAAAGATCGACCATGAAGAGTAATCAGTTCCAAATATTTTTAGTGCAGGTGGCTTGCTTTCAGCTACCTGTTGGAAAAAAGGCATTAGACTATATGGGGTTCCGAGAGGATCTTCACCATCATAGGAGGCTAGTGGAATTTACCTTCGCATCCTCATCCATACAAAATGCCATTGTTGCATAAGAAGCATATAGACCAGTTAGCTCATGTGTTTGCGACTTTGCGCATCCATGTATATATATATTTGGACTTTATCTTTAGGCTCCTTGCTTTTGAATGCAAAGTCTACTCAAGTGTTTAGTGTCCACCAACCTGTTTTAAATCAAAAGCACTCCAAAATCAGTATTAAAAGAGCAGTAACCATAATTCTTTCTCCATTTTACACCAATAATAATCTTGAATAGGTTTAAGAGGGAAAAATATGTTCCACTGTGTCAAACAACATTCTTACCTTAGAAAACTCCTAGTAGCAAATTAGCAATTGACAAGTCCGTATGTCAAAGAAAAAACTTACATCAATTGATATAAGTTCAAAGTTTTGATTAAAGAAAAAGACAAAAGTGATAATACCAGATCCTGCAACAGATAAATGAGCTAGCTTACAACTATAGCGGTCTCGTTTGAAATTAACAAAGGCACATGGTAGCTTAAATAAGTAAATCTATTCAGTTGAAAACTTCTAAACACAACAAAAGATAGAATTCCACGAATGGTCCCTGTGGTTTGAGCTAAATTTTATACATAGTCCTTAATGTTTAAAACTTGCATGGATCATCCTTAACCACCAACTTTGGTTTCATTGTTGGTCCAAAAAGATAACCAAGTTATCTCATATAGTATTTTAATTCTCTCATATCTTTCTTTCTCCTTCCTCTTTAAAAGCTGGGCTAGACTATTTAAAAAGTTTTTCTACCAAATCTACCTTGGATAAATAAACAAGATAAACACCAAGATTTATGTTAACTTAGGTGGTCTCAACATTCTTGCATCTATTTTATACTTTAACGTAACAACAAACATAAGAGTAAAATATAAACCTTATGCATTCAAAAGGGTTAGACTTAACCATTACATATTTCATCAGTTTCCATAACAAAAAGCATTAAAATCTAAATTCACTATGGATGTGGAACTGAACCAAACAAAAGACATTAAACATACAAACATAAACTAAAACATTCAAGTCAGCTTTCCAGCCTTCTCATTCCCCTTTGCAGCCTTCTTCTCTTTTCCAGTCATCCCTCTTCCAATTGTCTTCCCCTTCCCCTTTCCACTTGATCTAGCTTGACCTTCCTTACATGATCTTCTATTGTGACCTTCCTGTTTGCATATCCCACAAGTTATAGGCTTACCTAGCCTTGACATTTTCCTCCACGGTCCATCTTTTGACTAAGTTCTTCACTTGATTTGTTTCTCTTCTTTTTTGGTCTGTCAATTGGAGTGTGATGCTTAGGTGGTCTCAAAGTGGTTGGCCATGGAAACTTTGGCCACAAGCTCCTACCATTTATGGGTTCAATCTTATGCATGTAAACCTCCTTCCATGTGTATAGCATATAAACTGGATCAACCCAGCTTTCCTCAATACCAACTGGTTGACCATTAACCGCCACGTTCCATATGCTAGCAACGGCATGCTTACAAGGTATCCCAGTTAATTCCCACCTCCTACA
This sequence comes from Bidens hawaiensis, assembly GCF_021521415.1. Taxonomy (NCBI): domain Eukaryota; kingdom Viridiplantae; phylum Streptophyta; class Magnoliopsida; order Asterales; family Asteraceae; genus Bidens; species Bidens hawaiensis. The sequence continues at coordinate 76,636 of NW_027506523.1, forward strand.
AGAGCATAGCCTCTGTTGAACATTAACAACATATTGATCTCCATAAATACTTACTTGAAACTTGTGAAGACCATTCCATTGAACCTTGCACTTTGAAGCTTCTGTCTTGATGTGTTTGAACTTTTCAGTTGCATTTGGTGACAGAGGGCCCTGACTCTTTTGTATTACCTTCTGGACTTTCACAATCTTCCTCATAATGTACTCCCTAATGTACTCTAAACATGTGATAATTGGCTTGTCTCTGCATTCTACAAGTTGTCTATTAAATAACTCACACATATTGTTCAAGAGAACATCACATTAGACCTGCCTATAGATGAAAACATGAAAATATTTAAAATTTATACATGTAAAAGCACTAAATCAACTAGGGGTGTTCAAGGTTCGGTTTGGTTTCACGGTTTGGGATTATAAACAACTATCCAAATACATAAAAAAAATTATCCAGAATAACTAAAAATAGGTAAGTTATAATATATTTTGTCTTAAGTCCAAATAAAACGCTCTAATAATAATTAGTGAAGAGATAAGAACAATGGGATTGCTAACTAGATGCTTCAAAATAATTAAAGATGAGGTAAAAAAGAACTTGCTGCAAAAAAACAAATCAAGAGAATTATAGTTATTAAAGTCACAATTTCAATCTTAGAATAGAATCGACCCGTTTGAATATATAAAATTATAAATATATATTAATCTTACGGTTCGGTTTTATTCGGCCGGTTTTTTATAAACCGCAAAACAAACCGTTCGCTACGGTTTGGAATATTGAAACCGACCGTTCGAAAGTTAAAAGAGAAAACCGACCGTTCGAAAGTTAAAAGAGAAAACCGGCCGCAAAACCACATAGACGGTTTGGGCGGTTTCGCCGTTTTAAATACAATTGCCTTGAACACCTTTAAGATCAACAATTAGACAAATATAAATAATTTACCAGAAAAATGTGATCTAGCCAGTGTCTGGTGGAATCTTGCTTAACCAATCATATACGTCTTGGCTTGTGTTCTTTAACTCCTCCATAACTACTGCAAATTCTAGGACCGTTGTTGCTCTTGCAGCTTTGTACAATAAGTCCTTGAACAGTTTTCCCCTCCAACTCTGCTTCATATTTTCATGGATATGTCTTACGCAATATCTATGTTCAGCACTAGGAAAAAGGTTTTCTATAGCAGGTATAATCCCCTAAAGTATTAGACAAACAAATATCTTAATAAGGCTTGTAATTTACAAACTAAAAATAAATTAATTAATTACCTTTTGTTTATCACTGATAAATGTGAAGTTAAAATTTGAACCCAAACCAATGTCTTCACCCAAACATTCCAAGAACCATGTCCAAGAAGATGTGTTTTCAGACTCCACAACAGCATATGCAACTGCATATATGCCATTGTTTGCATCTGAACCCACAGCTGTCAATATTTTCCCTGGCCAATTCCCTTTCATAAAAGTTCCATCCAAACCCAAAATAGGTCCCATACCTGAGTTAAATCCCCTTTTTAAAGGACCAAGGCATATGTATATCCTCCTGAACATTCTGGTATCACTTGTGGGATCAGTACATGGTTCAGCTTCAATCTTGACAGTTGTGTCAATATTAGTTGCCCGTAACTCCATGCTATAGTCTCTCAAGAGTGCATATTGAGCAGCATAATCTCCTTCTATATTGTTTTTCGCCTTTACCCTAGCCCTAAGTACCTTGCCTTCTGACACATTAAGCTCATATTTTTTTTGCAGCTCATGTTGAAGGGCCTTGAGTTTAATATTAGGGTTAGGGGCTAAGGATTCTTGCACAACTTTAACTAAAACATTAGCGGTGCAGTGTTTAACATTTCTGGTTTGTAGACAACGATGGACAGTGTGGTAAGTTTTAACAGTCAAGTTTCCTCATTTTTTCCTTTGGAAACAAATAAAAGCAAGGACAAGTGGGTATCTTTTCTTCACTTGACTTTTTTGAGCTAGCCAAGATTTCTTTGGACCTACCTACCCCACTTGACCAAGCTACCACATTACAACTTGGACCAGTTGCATTTACTTCTTGTCCTTTCTTAAAAACTGGTATCTTTCCTATACAAGTTACCCTCAACCTTACTTTGTCATTTTTAGAGAAGTGAAATTGCCTTCTAGTCTCAATTGCATGAGTGTAAACCAACTGTTTGACAATTTCATTCTTGGCCCACATAGAAAGATACACTTTGTTATAATAACATCAATGGAGTGAGTAATAATAACAAATGTAAATAATCAGATAGAAAAAAGGAACCTCTATTGGCCAGTGTTATCCCAAATCTGAGTGTGCTTATAACTATAGGAGTCTTGCTTGAAATTTTCGGAGAGACTTTGTAGCTTAAAAAAATTTGTTCAGTTAGAAACTTCTAAAGAAAGCAAAATAACAGTTTTACATAATCTAAAACCTTAAAATCTACATTAATATATATTTTTCAATTCAAAATCCGGATTTAATTTCATTATTAGTAAGATGCAAAACCCTAGATCTATGTAAACATCGTCTACTTCAAAACTAATCAACCTTACGGAAAATTAAATCTAAAAGGAAGTCCAGTCACTTGTGAATAGTCAATAAATTGATAATTTGAAGTGCAAAAACCTGATATTGGATGAAGGGAAACGTGATTAGGGTTTATAAAGGACTTGTATCCGGAAGGATTTAAAATATATGAAATCGATTGAGTGTAACGTACCTTTGATCTGATGGCTAGCGACAGATGAGTGCAAGGGATTGTAAGGTTGTGTTTTGAAACGAAAGCAGTAGATCTGTGGAACAATCCAAACATGATAGCTGATGAAAGGACAGAGTGACACGTGGCATAACCATTCAAAACTATTAACTGTTACCAATAATAATCCCAACTAACAATGTGACCAGTAATAACTACTAGCCGCCGGGAAGAGAGAAAGTGATGCCATAGATGTGTTCACCGGGAGAAGATTATAGACGACAGCGGAAATTGCCGGGAGATATGGGAAAATACATTTTCAACTTCAATTCCAGATTTTAATTTCAGATTCATACATTTTGTGGAAGGGTGCTAAGTATTACGCCACTTCAAGATGCGGTGAGAACGAGCGTTTTGTCAAAGGAATGGCTGGTACTATTGGGGCGACATGCCTAAACTTATATTTGCAAACAATATGGTTAAAATACCATCTAATTGTGTGTGCGAGCGGTTGATCATATATATGCTTTCCAATGTCATGTTCCAGGTATTGCTGCTACACAACGGTCCCACAATAGTTGAGTTGAACATTTCGGTTGGCGATGATGATATGCAATCTGAGTTTGCGCAGATAATAAGTTACCTTGTGAAGATAAATTGTGTGCAAGATTTTACCTTCGTTAATGGTGAAAGCATCTACAAGCTTTCCCCTTCTTTCTATTCATTGCAAGTACTGGAATGTATATACCTCCAAGATTGTGCATTTGAACCACCACTACTATTTAACAAATTTAGTCATTTGAAGAACATCACGTTTGTGTCTGTTGAGGTTTCTACTAAAATGCTTCAAAGTTTCCTCTTCAATTGCCCGTTGCTTGAGTATATCTATTTGGAAGAAGATTCTCAAGAAAGCATACATGACTTTGTACCAGCACAAAGCAAATTTACATTTGCTGATCTTCTAGAATGTGTTCCTTTGATTCAGACTTTGAAGATCGATCAGTATGTAGAAGTACTTGTGTGCAGGTGGAATGTCACATAAGCTTCCAACTTCGCTAATCTATCTCAGATATCTAGTTTTGGAAGTGTGTTTTATGGACCAAAACCAGATTTCCTTTGTCCTTTGTTTGACCAGAAGCTCCTCTTTATTGAAGAAAATCACTACTATGATGTGTGATAATGAGAGGTTACCGCTTGTTTGACAAACCCCTATCAACGTTCTGTTGGAAAATTTAGAAAAGCCAATGAAGTTGGGTCAAGAATAAGAATCTGTTGCCACACCAAGAAAAAAGCTAAGACGAACGTGAAGATACTCAACTGGTGGAACACTTGATTCAAGAAGTTTCTAGTAAAGTTCTCACCAAAGACATCGACATGAATCTATATAAATTGTTCTATGTATTTATATTATTTTTGGTTTTGTACACGGTATTCTGCTACGATATTTCTCTTGTATAACGAGAGTATCGTTATACTTATTCTATTTTATCACTTTAAATATTATTGTGACCCATGTCTTACAAGCTTTCCCCTCAGTTGGAAGATTTAACTTCGCTTCAACAGCTTTGATTCCGTAATGTAGTGGGCAGTGTTTATCAGTTTTTACAACGTTCTGTTGTAAAATTTAGAAAAGCTAATGGAGTTGGGTCAAGAATAAGAATCTGTAGCCACACTAAAAAAAAACTAAGACGAACGTGAAAATAAGAATCTGTAGCCACTCGAGTCAAGAAGTTTCTAGTAAAGTTCTCACCAAAGACATCGATATGAATCTATATAAATTGTTCTCTATATTTATTTTATTTTTGGTTTTGTACACGGTATTCTACTACCATATTTCCCTTGTACGACAAGAGTATCGATATACTTATTTTATTTTATCACTTTAAATATTATTGTGACCCATGTCATACAAACTTTCCCCTCAGTTGGAAGATGTAACTTCGCTTCAGCAGCTTTAATTCCGTAATGTAGTGGGCAGTGTTTATCAGTTTTTATCTAGTAACCATAGCATGACTAGTATTAATTTCATGCTTATTATCATTGTTACGAAGTTCAAGTTATTGACAATCTAATCGTGTTTGTGTACGTTTTGGAGATCTAGCCTATATATCTCGAATCAGGCCAATTACCCTAATTTCTATATATCTATTCGATTTTTGAATCCTAACATGTTATCTTCTGCAGTCTTCTTTTTAGCTTTTATTACCTTATTCCAAAATTTGAAAAACAATATCATGTGTTGTATTTGATAGAATTCATTTGACTAGTGTGTGAAACCGTGAATGATTCGATTATCTTACCTCAATGATTTGATTTGCAGTTATTGTAATTAAATTTTGAGTTAG